>NW_026126906.1:0-152364 GCF_943737965.1 Phodopus roborovskii | reverse complement strand
TACCTATATCTCAAGTGCTTATTAGGACAGATTGCATAGTTCAATCTTGAATTCATGTTTTCCTTCTCTCATTTGTAACCATGTGAACCTCCTATACATAATTTATTTTTATATAAAAATATTAATACCATCAAGAGGGACTTGGTAATTCTGAAGCTTCTGGATTCTTTATCAGTCAAAATATGCTAATTCACTTCACCTCTGAATATATAGGTATCATTTTAGAAATGTAAGTTTTGGGACTTGCATTATTTGTTGATGTTTTCCTGATGGTATTTTAGCTTTGCCAAATTATGTTTCTAATATATTTCCTTGGAATCTTATTTTACTGTGATTTTGTAAATAGGTCATTCACTGTGATCTTCTCAGCTCATATCATACTGTGCAGCGTGTAGGATAAAAGTCATAGAGGTCTATGTGACTCAGTGGGGAGGAGTGAGGAGTACTTACCCAATATTTGTAAGAGTCTATATTTAGTAGAAAATTTGTTCAGAAAAATATTCAAACTATAGGAAATACCTGTGGTGTTCTTGCTGTCAGAAAGATTTTTAATGGTTTAGGTGATTGAGTAGTCTAACCAGAAAGCTAGATTTGCATCAGAATTCTGATGTGTTTATTTCCCCCTCTTTGATTTATGTGGGATTACCAAATATCTATGATTATGCCACCAGTAAATTTTTCATAACTATTTTTGTTTCCACAGAAAATGAAAAGATGTGGATTCCTTCCAGGCTAATGTGGCTTGATCATGCCAGATCGCCTGAAACAGAGTACAAGCTGATCCTACATTCAAAACAGCTGGACAAAACAGCCCTACAGACTACAGCCAGGATATCTGAACTTTCTGAATCTCCCAAGACAGCGCCCTTACCAGCAGGAAGTAGTTTGGAAAGAACGACGCCCAAATTCCCAAATATTTGATAAATGTTTGTTTTCATTTAATTGGACTTTGTTATATAAAATTAAACAAAAAAAAAGAAAAAAATATTTTAAAATAACTATATTTTTTTACAAAAAAATTAACTTAACTTTTTTCTTGCCAGGAGTCAAAAACCACTTTCTAGTAGTTGTACCTAGACATCTGAGAGGAAGTGTTAAGTGCTGCATAAGGTGTATATAGACGAAACAGCGCTTCATTCAATTCAATCATTGTGTGTTTGTTCTAAAGTGACCTTTAGGATAAATACATCAATTTTTCATCAAATCACTCTCCTGAACACTGAAAGTATGTTTGACAGTGTCCTCAGCTGCCAAGAACAAGCAGTCATGTATTTCATGATTCAATAGGATTTATTTCTCCCTTCCAGGCCCACCTTTGACAACTTGACTTTGGTTCTGCACAGTTTAAAGGAAAGTAAGTGTGATACTTATTTTTCCCACTGTTGTCACAAACCCCATGTTCTAAGCAGCTGGAGAGGAAGAGACATTCATTTGGATCACAATATACAGATATATAAAAGGAAACCAGTGAGTGGTGATTGATGTACAAGCCAATTCCTCACAAAAATGCCAAAATTTAGAGCTGGGAGAGAATTGGACCTTGAATGGGTTGATATCACAAACCCCCTGAGATTCAGAAACCATTTTAGAAGAAGGTTAGGAGGTGTGTAAGAGTTGAGACTGTGGACAAGGGCAGCAGCAGCAGCAAACATTTGTAGAAATGACAGAGCAAATGTGACCTGCAAAAGACCTGCACAGAACTTTTCTTGTCAATGTTTCTCATGGATGATATGGGACCCAACCTGAGGGAGAGCAGTCTGTTAGTGATTGCTAAGAAATGGGTGCCATTTTCTTTAGTGGTGCAGCCCCTGACATAAATGCTCTTTTTCTCAGGAAATGACACACTGGACACTTAGGCAAGAAGCTGCAATTAGACTCAGCATTATTATATTACAGAAGACATGAAAGTGGAAAGGAATGGTGGTTTCAGCAAGAGAGGGAGAAGTATGACAGTGGGCAGTGGAGAGTAATAGCCGAAATTTATTGTATAATCTCTAACACTGTCACATAAAATAAGAGATAAAATAAGATGGAGCTGATACTTTATTTAGATTTATTAAAGTTTGCCTGAGGATTCAGAAAGCTAAGTCACAAGCCATAGAAGTCAGGCAACAGGTTTTCAATCCCAGGTCTCCAGATTAAGAGTGATGGATTTCCTGTGAATGCAAAGCTACCAAGATTAACACAAGCTTGATCCAGCCCTAAAGAGGAACAATTGACACAAAAGACAATCTCAGCACCAGGGAATCATATGCCTTTAAACCCAGCACTAGGGAGGGAGGATAAGATGATGTATGGGTTTTAGTAGTAGTTATCATGGATTTATTCCCTCCAGCCACAATGAGTATAGTAAGACCCTGAAGTCTCTGTATTCTCTAGCCACACTGAGAGAAGCTATATATATATTCTGAAGGTTGGTGTGAGCCAGAATAATCTTCCATTTGAGGTAGAGAGAAGTCGTGTTCAGCTGCTTTGCTTTTCTGATCTTCAATTGAAGGTTAACCCCAATATCAGTCTCTGGTCCTTTTATTTTTCATGCTACAGAAAGTGGGGGAAATGGGGAGGGAAGAGGGAAGTAGGGAGGCAGGAGTGGTGGGAATGAAAGAAGGGCACTTATGGATATTGTTCTATGTATAAAGGGCATGAACCAGATGATGATGGAGTCAGAAGGTCTTTTCCTGGACATCATGTAACAGGTTCCTTGGAGTTGCTGGAGAGAGGAGACCCGTTTGCTAGAGTAATGCATACTGGTAAAAGATGGAGCCAGCAGGACAGCCATGAAGAGGAAACCGGATGCAGAGAGCTGGATAGGGCCAGGAGGACCAGTGATGCAGAGAATTTGATCCCAGGAGCCAATGGAAACTGGAAGAGCACCTAGGGTGGAGGTGTTAGGGGAGGAGATACATAGAACTGTTCAGTAACAAAGTATCCCAGACAGTCTCCCTCCAGTGACATAGATCTCCAACATGTCCACCCATCCTGGATAAGATTGATCACAGTGAGGATGTCAGTGTCCCCATCTTACCTCATTAGTTGTACTTTCTTTTCTCCTGGCTTTTACAGCTAGGTATTTGTTATGTTGTTATCTGAGAAGAGTCAAAATATAATCTGGTTGTTTCCTAATTAACTGAGTAAATTATGTTTTCCTTTTTTCCCTTTATTTTACTAATGTTTAAGTCTAAAATGTCTCCATACTCATCATCATCTTTGTTGCTCCATCTTCCTCCTTGCTTGGAAGATATATATATATATATATATATATATATATATATATATATATGTATGTATATATTTGTATATGTATATACATATATATATGTATGCATATATGTAACACACATATATGTGTGTGTGTATACATTCTTATATGTTTGTGTCTCGTATATAACTTTATATGTGTTTATGTATATATGTGTATATATAATACATACATACATATATATACATATATATAGGTGTTTGTGTTTGTAATCATATTTCCATGTATATTCTTGTGTGTATGTGTGTGTTCCAACACAGCTGAAAATCTCAGCCTTGCTTAAGTTTTGCTACTTTCTTTCTACTGAATTCCAATTTAAATACACTATGATCCACCATCCAGTGATAATTTTTTAAACAATATATATTTTTTAAAGAGAGGGTTTCTTGTGGAACTTGGAGACCAGGCTTGACTAAAATCAAGTGTTCTGCCTATCTCTGCCTTCCATGTGCTGGGATTAAATGCATGTGCCACCGCTGCATGGCCTTTTACATTTTTATTAATTTATCTTTTACATTCCATTGCCATTACCCCCCCATGTCTCTCACAATTATCATCTGCTCCTCAGAGGGTAAAACCTCCCCCCTAGTAATTTTACTCCGTATCTCACTGAGGCATGAAAATGGCACCTCCATACCACCCACACACCTGTGTCTCCCTCTGAACAATTGATCTCTCCATAGAATGGGCTCTGCTAAGTCAGTTTTGTGTAGCATTAGACTTGGATCTTGGAACCCCAGCCAGTAACCTCATATGTGTCCCATCTACACCATTGCCACCTTTGTTAAGGGAGTCTAGTTGGGTCTTAAGCAGATTCCCTTTGTCAGTCCAGAGTCAGTGATCACTCACTATCTTGTATCAGCTGACTCTGTGAGTTTCCCTTCTCAGTCTTGTCTCCTTTGTTCATACTCTTACTCTTCACTCACTCGTTTGTACTCAGGAGCTTGACCCAATGAATATTGAAGTGACTAGAGCCTCACCCAGCCATGAGAGGCTGCAGAAGACCCAGCAAGATGTAGGTTTACCAGCATGTGCTGACCTTTGTCTAGCTTCGACCTTGCCTGACCTTGCTGAACCTGCCCCAGTCACAAGGAAGTCAGATCTCTCCATGAGGCAAGGAACCAATCTGAAGTTAGCTGGCTGGGTCTGAATACTTTATAGTATGCGAAGTACAGAGCATAGCAGCCTCCATGGTAGGCCTCTAAACATGGCAACAATTTCTGCAGGGGTAGTTGGCCAATCAACAAAGGACAGTTCGTCCAAGCCTGGAGTCACACACCCTGAGACTGTTGCAGACCCCTTACCCAGACACTCCCCTTCCTCTACCACAAAGAATCCCCTGCCCTATCATCCCTCTGGCTGCCTCTCAATCCACCCAATTTGTCAGATGGATAGAGGACACAAGTTATACAGTTAACTAATCAATTAAAACTCTTTGCTTTTGCATCAGATCAGTTCTCTTGGGATTTTTGATTCAGAATTTGTGCACAATAATTAGGTGTGGATTTATGCATCTGTTTCCATCTTTTTCTAGAAAAGGGTTGTAGGTTCTCTGGGATTGTGGATTGTAGACTTTGTATCATTTGCTTTATGTCTGGTATCCCCTCAGAGTGAGTGTATACAATTTGCCTTTGGGGGATGCAAGTGGTTTTTCCTAGTTTTTCTCACTTGCCTGCCAATTTTGGACGCTTTTGTTTCTTAACATTGATTAGTAGTCCACTGTGTAAATGTACCACACTTTCCTTATCCTTTCTTGTCGGTTGACAGACATCTAGGCTGTTTCCAGGATCTGGCAATCATGAATAATACTACTATGAACATAGTTGAGTAGTTGTCCTCTTGCAGGTGGATGTGCCTCTTGGGAACATGCCCAAAAGTAGTAATCGAGGATCTTGATATAAGTTCATCTCTAGCTTTCTGGGAACTCTCCACACTGATTTTGATACCAGTTATAAGAGTTTGCATTCTTGCCAGCAATGGAGGAGTGTTACCCTTTCTCTACATCTTCTCCAGCATAAGCTGTCATCAGTGTTTTAGGTTTCAGCCTTTCTGAGATTATTCTGGTGAGACTCTTCTGTTTATATCCCTACCCCATTTTTAAAAATTAGATCATTTGGTGTTTTGATGCCTAGTTTCTTCAATACTCTGTATAATTTGGAGATTAGCACTCTTCAAGATGTGGGGTTCCCATTCTATAAGAAACTGTGTTATCCTGTTGAAGATGTATTTTTCTTTATAGAAGCTTCTCAGTTTCAGGAGGTATCATTTATTAATTGTTGCTGTCAGTGTCTGTGCTACTGGTGTTCTGAGTCTGAAGTTGATTCTGGGCTGATGTTTCAGGACCACTTTGAAGCTGCTGTCCCTACATTCTTCATGCACCACAGTGAATTAAATTTCCCCTGTTTACATATTGTCTTCTTTGTTAAAATTCTATTTTTTGTTTGTACTTTTTAATTGAAATGCACCCTCATATAAAACTATACAGGGCAAGTTGTAGTTGCTGCCCTAGTATAACACTGACAGAGAAAACAGTTCCAGTGATATATATATTCACCCATTCCTCCAGTGCACCCTACAAATGCCGGTACCTGATTTAGCATCTATCAGAGTGTGTTTGAGAAAATGCCCATAATATGTGAACCCAATAATGTACACACTACCTCTGTTTTTGAGACAGAATCTCCCTATCTATGTAAGCCGTCTACCTGGGAACTGGCTATGTACATCAATTGGCTACAATCTCACAAAGATCCACCTGCCTCTATCTCATGAGTGATGGGATTAAAACATTTTAGAAGGTTACTTGACAAAAATGATACATATTTATGGCATTTTGAAATTTACATATTACGAGATGGTAAAATCTACGCTAATTAATCCAATAAAGTCATAATATTGTTTTTGTGGTGAGAAATTAAAATTTCAGTGATTCTTTCATGTATATGATATTACTTTAGTTACTATGTCTTACATTAGATTATTATATGTAAACATTTGGTTTCCTTTTAAAAGTTAATTAGACAATAGGTGGGCCTAGGGGTGTATCTCAGTGAATGAACACATATACATCCAGGCTTGAGTTTTATTTCAGATCTGCGGGGAGTGGGGTTTGGGGTAGACAACAGAAAGTATGGGTGTCATTTCATGGGGTGTAGAATCGGAAAAAGTAGCATGACATCTGTGGTTTCTGGGACACAGACAAAAATCAGCCTCTTTCAGGTTATTAGTATCTCTCATTTTAAAAGAATTATTTTTACTTTATAAGTAGCTTTTCTTTCTGTTTTCTGAGTCCATGTTTTTCAGCTGTCCTGGAACTCACTTTGTAGACTGGCAGGTCTGGACCGCACAGAGATCATCTTGCCTTTCTACCTAGTCTTGGGAATATAGGTATGTGCTACCATGCCTGGCCTTATTCTATAGTGTTTTGAATGCATCTAGGTATGTGCATTGTGTATGTATGTGTACCTGGTTTCTGAAGAGGCCACAAGAGGGAAACAGATTCTTTGGAACTGGACTTACATAGATGGTTGTAAGGGTTTATGTGCTTAATGTGTTATTGAACCCTGATCCTCAATAAGAATAGCAGGTGCTCTTAGCTGCTGAGCCATCTTTCAGCCCAGTTATTAGGAATCTTTTAATGAACCCTTTCAAATACCTAGCATAGTTTTGGGTAACAATCAGTGCATCCTGTGAGTCTCAGAATACAGTGGGGATGGCAGTTCCCACAGAGAGACAGTGCTTACTAAGATATTTGCTTTGTAGGAAGGAAGTGCCCCCCCACTTTATAATCTTCAGAAAACAGTATATGAAGAGAGATATATATTAGAATTTTGTGATTATTATTTATGATAGCAAAGTACTCAGAATGGTATTTGACATGGATGGACTGAGCAAAGGAAGTACGTACTGATTTGTTTGGTAAATTAAATATATCATATGGGTGAAGAGTGCACACCTATAATCCTGGCACTCAGACAGCTGGGCAAAGAGGACAGAGCATTTGAGGTCACTCAGCATACACAGTGAGGCCACATCTGGAAAAGTCAATGAAAAGTTTTGTAAATATCTGATTTCTAGGCATCCGCTTAGGAGAATTACCTCACAGAGGAGTACATATAATCTTTGTTTTTAAAAATGATTTTAAACACTTTGTGTGTGTATGTGTGTGTGTTTTTGTGTGTGTGTTTGTGTCCCAAGCTTGGCTATGGTTCCCTGCATCTGGTTCTATCAGGGACATGAGGAAGGCTTTGTGATGACAATTTGAGTAGTCATGAATATCATTATAGGGGAAGGCCAGTTCAGGTATACTCTCCACTTTTGTTAGGAGTCTTAGATACACAGGTATTTGAAAATCAGGTCTCTACTCAGCTTCCTTCCTTTTTCCTTCTGATTTTATTTATTTTTATTTCCGTGCATTGGCAAGATAATAAAAGAAAGTCAATAAATAAATCGATTCATCATTCTCTATTTGACCTTATAAAATATCAATGCCAAATGTGTCAGAGGTCAATGTGCAACATACACTTAAAATGTACGTTCCTGTTGTAGTATAGGCTTGAATGTTTAGGGAATGACCTGAATGGAGGGAAAATATAAACCACTCCAGAAATCCTGGCAGTAGCTGACAAATGATCTCTCATGAAAGTAAAGAGTTTATTGCCAGCAAATTAAGGAGTTACCTGAGAGTATTTTGTAAAGAAATTCTTTGCTATTGACTCCTCAATTAGATGATTTAATATCTGGATTATTTGCAATTACATAAAATATGTAAATCACGAGAAAGAAGTCAACAAACTTACTAAAGGAACAAGAAAAGACAGTCCTCACAGATTTACTGTCAATCAGTTGAGGAGGCATCAGGGAAACACGTGGTGAACCTGCAGTAGCTGCAAACCAAGGCCAATGAGAAATAAGTGGGAAAGAGAGCTAAGGGAGTTTTCAGGAAGGAAATGCTATACTTAATACTCTGCTGGGAGGTATGGGATGGTTTGCAGCATGGTTGGATATAAGTATATGGATCCTCCAGAGCCAAAACCTATCCTAAAACATGGTTCATGTACAGCTTTCCAAAGACCTCAGTATATTTTTTAAACAGGTACTTGCCCATCATTGTTGATGGCATCACTGTGTGCAGAACATTAGCGAACCAAGCATAGTGTCCAAAAGCATTGTCAAAGATGAAGCTCAGTGATGTACTGAGAATGTGCAGTCTTTTCAGCCTTATATAAAAAGTAGTTCTGTTGTTTTTAGTATGCAGATCCAAATGGGGCTCGATGAGGTGGCTCGGCAGATGAGGACACTTGTTCTTCTTGCAGTTCCCAGGATGAATACAGAGTATCTCATGTTGACTTTCAAACTCAGTGAAATCTAGATTCCTGAGATCTGGTGCCCTCTTCTGTCTGCCTTGGGCACTCCACACAGGAAATCATAAATGAATTAAAACATGAAAATGCATGATTTCAAACTGGATACAACTTAAGGTAAACATATTAATCAACTTAAAAACCATTTCAAAAAAGATAGTCACCCATGGGTATGTTCACTTCACAAAGAGTTGCTTGACTGTATACACCTGAAATCCTGTATTTCATGCATTTGCAGGAATTGCTCTGTCCCAGACCAGCATTGATTAAAGGGCTGGGGTGCGAGGTTCAAAGTCGTAGGAATTGTGAAGCAAGCACGATTGTGATCACTATACATTATAAACTCTGAGAAGCATACCATGTTCAGTAACTAATATAATGAAAATAAAAGACAAGGAGAATAATTCTATCAACACTGCATAAT
Source organism: Phodopus roborovskii (assembly GCF_943737965.1). Classification (NCBI taxonomy): domain Eukaryota; kingdom Metazoa; phylum Chordata; class Mammalia; order Rodentia; family Cricetidae; genus Phodopus; species Phodopus roborovskii. The sequence goes on along the minus strand of NW_026126906.1, from coordinate 143,318 downwards.
ATCGATCAATTTCCATATCCATATCCTTCTCCGTGGAAGGTAAATGTGCAGTTAGAGATGTGCACTTGGCAGCGTTCTGTTGCTTCTGTGGGGCCCACCTCTTCATGGCCTCCCTCTCTGACCTCTGTTCTGCTGTGGTGGGCTGAGGGGGAGTGGGCCGTGGAATATCACTTTCCTTTATGGAATTGGTTGGCAGCTGAAGTCTAGCCACAGATATTGCATTTGAGGTTTGGGAGGTGATGGGGCCTTGTTTCTGGCAACAGAAACAAGCTCCTTTGGGAGTACAGTATGAGGTGATGCTGGGCAAGGCCTATTGCAAAAATGGATGTGGTTGGTTATTTTAGGTGGTGTGGCACTGGTGGCAGTCAGAACAGCTGTCTTGTCAGATGCCATCAAAGACATGCTGGCAAGAGCTGGTTGGAATAGTTTGAGTGTGGTAAACTGCGTTGACTGGGACTGTGGCCTCACAGAGTAAGCTTCAGTGGGCATGCTGGAAACCCGGGGGTGATGCTTTCGGGAAACGGCTCTGGCTTGAGGTTTGTCCAGGTTTGGAAAGCTGGAGGTACTTACTTGACCTTCCCAGGAAGGGGCAGCTCATCCAGGGATGGAGATGGACAATCACTGTGACCACTGCTCTGTGGCCTGGGAGGAGTAGGTGCCCATTTTCTTCTCACTCCTATTTTCCCATGGGTAAATGACATGCACTGCCTCCAGCATGACGGGATGTGTTTGAGGCTTTTTAAAGCTGTCCTGGCTGGGCCCAGGTGGATGTCTCTTCCCAACTGGGGCAAAACCTGTGTTAATTATGTATATTTTTTTAAAGTTCCTTTCTTCTGATCTTGTCTAGTGGTAAGAATGGGATGATGAAGTCTCCAACTATGAGTGTGTGAGTTTATTTTTTGTGATCATTGAGTTTTGTACTGTTTCATTTTCGAATGCAGGTACTTTTATTTGGAGCATAGATACATATTCACAACTGAGACTTTGTACTCATGGATTTCTCCTGTGATGAATATGAAATGAAGCAACTTTTTGGAAGTGACCAAGACCATGTTTCCTTCTTGCTATTCACTTTGCTACTCAACTCCCCTGCCAGAGTGTAGTGGGAAATGTTGATACATTCATGGAAGTTAATTTAAGAAATCTCTGAATTAAGCTGGGTGTTGGTGGCACACTCGATTAATTCCAGCACTCCAGAGGAAAAGGCCGGCAGATCTTTGTGAGTTTAAGTCCAACCTGGTCTACAAAGCAAGTTCCAGGATAGGCTCCAAAGTACTACAGGGAAACCCTGTCTAAAACATGAAGCAAACAAAAAAAAATCTTAGCCTGACTCTAATACTGTAAGCAAGCACCCAATCAAATCCTTCCTGGCAGAAGAGATGTTTTGGTCATGGTAGCTTTTACAACAGTAAAACAGTAATTCAGACACTCACCAAGTATATCATCTGTGCATCGAAATATGTTAATGTTATCCTTTTGTGGTGATATCTTGTTTACACAAATAAAGTCTGTTTGGGAGTCAGATATAGATGCAAATTCTGAGAGATCAGAGAGAAGGAGCAAGCCACAGCTCATTATTTCTCCTAAGCATCTCATTAGAGAACAAAAGAATTTCCTGTTTTTCCCTGCTTATAACCTGTTTCTGTCTACCTACATCAGCTCCTATCTTTCTGGGCAGTACTGCAGACCACTATGGTTAACTAGTGGCAAAGTCCATTCTCAGAACCTCAGAAAGACTTTATTTGTGTAAGAAAGATATCACCACATCAGTTAAAATGAGAAAATCCTGTGTCAATGATTAATGACTGTATTAATGTCCACTTGTAACAAACTTGTGACACTGTTCCTGAATTAAGTGTCTTAATAACAGAAACTGTCAAGTCTGGGTTTTATGCTTTCAGCTGCCCAGATTGCTGCCATGTAAGGATGCTCTAGTCTTCCTGCAGGTGTTCCCTCTGTCCCTTTAACACATGGCTTCTGGGATCGCCATTGGCTTTCACCAGCTTAATGACATCATCCTCCCTCAGCCAATCAGCACTAGATAGTGTTATGAGGTTACCTTGGTAATAACTGACCAAACGTTCTTCACTGCTGAGCATCTTTGATCGTGCCCAGACGTGGACTTTTTTACTGCAAAACCCAACAACCAGAGTACTCATCCCTTTATCCAGATCCTACAACATTTAGAAAACAAGAACCTGTTCTTTCAACCCTTAATCCATATCTACTCATTTTCTTTGTTGTTCCTGACTTGAAGATGTCAGGTAGGAAAAACAAATAGCACCATTTTTTTTTAATGGACAGCTCCGTAAACTGGGAAGCATCAAACAATGTGGGATTAAGGGGAAATGGTGAACATCAGGATGATGGCGTTAAATGTAGTCTTGGACAGTCCATCCTGTCACTAAATGTGTCTTTACTTTCCTTGGTGAGATAGCAGGCTGGAAGGGCTCTCTGAGGTATTGTGTCTTAAGAGTATGAAAGAAGGAAACCAGACTATTCCTGGGACTGTTTCAGCTGAAGCACAGAGAGCTGGGTATGTAGACAGGTCAAGTAAGGGCCATGATTCTTCCCTGCACTAATTTTGTCTCATGAGAATTACCATGTTAATACTGTGGAACAGTGTAGTTAGGATATCAGTGGAAATGTCTGCAATATCTTCCACACCTCCATGAGCAGGGTTGCCTGGCCACCCAGGCTTGATAGGCAGCTATGTCTTACTCATGGACCAGAAGGCAAGTTTCTCGGACCTGGGCTATTACAGTTAGGCCTATTACTTGATGGGAGTGATGGGTCTGTGTTTCATGTCTAGAACACAAAAGCAATAGTGTTTCCTGTTGTGACTCTCAAAACAAACTCTTGAAGAGTAATGTCAGTTCCAGGACTGTTTTGTTTTTTGGTGTGTTCCCTGAGCACTTGGGAGCTGAGGTACCTGTGCCACCACTAGCAAAGCTCTGTCCAATTTTAAAGGAAATTTTCTTCATGTTAAAATTCTTTTAATTTCTCAAATGATAATATTTTTATTGATGATGTTGGGAATGATTTTGTAAACCATCCAGTCACACTAGCTTACTTCTCCTCCCATGTTTTCCCTCCAAAGTTTTTGACCATTCCAAAGTACAATTGAAAAAGACTATAGTAAGTCTATGTTTTCTTGACCATATCTTCCCTGGAGCATGGTCAAAGTCTCACTGGCCCACCTCTTAAATATAACTGAGCCCTCCTCCACCGCCAGTATTCCTGCTTTCTGCCTGAGCCATCAAGTCTATAGAGTAACACTTCAGCATCTTTATCACAAGTTAATGACTCTCCTCAGTGCCTTTTGGTCTAGACTGTTTCTTTTTAATGTGAGGGAAGGTACAAATCTCCTGTAATCATTTCTCATTCTTAATTATGAGTCTGTCATCATAGATACCACTGCAGAGGAAGCCAATGACACCACAGATCATTGACTTCTACTTGGCTTCAGGGGGCAGCATAGATTATAGGGACAAAACTGGCATGGAGCTACAGCACAGTCTATGGAGTTCTTTTGAGGAGGCTCAATTCAGATAAAGAACCACGCTCCATCTCCATTAGTGTGAGCTTCTGCAGCTCTGATTCACTTCTACTTGGCCTGTTCATGGAGCTGTGTTCTTGCCATCAGTCAGCATCAACTTCTTCTTTTCAATCTCATGAGAATGCTTTAAAAAGGCATCTTCCCACAGGACCTGATATTTTAATTCTTTCAGAGTTCTTTCGGTTCTCTCAATATCCTCTGCTCTCTCATCTCCCCTCTGTGCCTCCCTGGGTCTCTAAGCCTCCTGGAGCTGCTCTGTGGGTGTGCAGATGCCTGCAGCCACTGCCATCTCAAATTGATGTCTACTGTAAATTCTTGAAGAACATTTTGATGTAATCCCTGTTTTTTCAATTGAAATTGAAGTTACGCCATATCTACAACCTCATCAGCTGTATAATAGGATTAAAAGCCTTCACCCCTATGACCGTAGTGGTCATTAAGTTAGCAATGCATATATGAACAAAAACTAACATTAATTACTGGAGAAGAGGAGGTTTTGTTTTCATAAGTTCTTTTATTCTTGCTTACAGGCAAATTTTTAAAATCCTGTCTCAGACACCAACAGAGCTCACCGGGACTTTTCACTCCCATGGCCCCTAATGGGGTAAGTCTCATTCCTTTTGAAAACAATGTTCTTTGACATGCAATCATATATAGAAATTTAAAGAAATGGAATCATTTTTTAAATTAGTTGTTATTTAACTTAAAATCTATGTTATTATACATATGAATGCCAGGTGCCTCTTCCTCCCTTCTATCCATTCCCCTACCTCCCCTTTAGTAGCATAGTAAGGAGATCCAAAACTGGGTAGGTCACTAAATTTATTGAGCTGTATGACTGCATGTGGTATTTAATTTACTCTAATTCCTTTAGTAAGAGCTTTGTCACACACTTACACATACACACACAAACACACACACACACACACACACACACACACACACACACACTGTTTATGTGTGAATGTCAGACAGTAGACTGACAGAATGTCAGGATATTAGGAGGTGGCTTCTGATGTTCCTCTATCTTGCCTTTTCTGTTGTAGAATAAGAGGACCATGGAAAAATACCTAAGACATAGCTCTTCTGCCAAAAGAGCGGTTCAGATTTTTAATTTCCATAGGAATGAATGTGGAAGTCAGCGACAAAGTACCCATGGAAATGTATATAAAAATGAGTGATGACCTCCTAGAGATGGCGGCAGATCTACACACGAAAGAACTTAAGGAGGAAGCATTTGTGTTATACCACAAATTTTTAACGTGAGAGCCTGCACTTTCCATCTCCTTTCCTGTGACAAATCCCTCACTAATCCTGTCTTCATCTTCATGCTTCTCCCCTCTGCTGGCTTTGAGAACTTGAGAAAGACATCTTTCAGTCAAATTTATGGCAGTTCACACAAATGTTTTTCCTTGCTATTCAAAGACACAAGAACCACAATAAGGGGAATCATGATAGTTCATGAGCATGTTTCCACATGGCCCTCATTTTAGATGAAAGTTGGCAGTTTATGTGGTTGTGTCTGCATTGGTGAGTGTGTCAACTGCTCTATCTCTGGCCAGGCATCCAGTCACAGACTTATTCCTATGTATGGCAGAGCCCAGATTGCTCTTCTCTTAATCCTGTAGCATATTGTTTGGTTGAGAAAGATGTTAGCATATCCAGTAGCTAGGGGGACCAAAGGACTGTGTACTCCCTGGGGTCAAAGGGGCTTAGCATACTTTCTGTGTTGTTCACCATCCTTGGGTAGGCAGAATCAATGCAGGATGGCAGAGCTGTCACCAGATATTTACATGTATCCTAAGTGACATGAATGCTCTGTGTTTGAGGAAGGGAAAGATGGCAAAGGTCTCACCAGTCCTGCCTAGCCCTGTGTTTGGTGAAAGAGAACCTGAGGACATGAATGCAGGTGACTGTAAGGAGCCCAGGCTCTAGGGAAGAGCTCTGTGGGCCTGAATCTATTGATCTTCAGAAGACTGTTTGTGCTGAGTAGGCATATCTTCATCATGTTCCACAGAGGAAAAGAAAGGTCAGACTTAGACATGAACACAGATACCACATTTTATAATTCTCAGATTGTGCAACTTGTAGAACAAGACTTCTTTTTGTTTTCCACTTTTGGTATTCTGAAACGTGAATGTAATCTCTTGAGATTACAGGAAATATCATTCTCATTTCCTCAACCTTCCTAAGAGAAATAACATTGTTACTAGAGTACTTATGTGTTCACTGCCCCCCCCAATATCAGTTTGTCACAGTCAGTTTTCAATCCCACCCTGCACTCAAGAAACTTTCTTGGTTCCTGGACTGACAGGAGTGTTGAAGCAGGCTGGCAGTCTTTGAGGGTGCCTCCTCTCAATAGGATCCACTGCACAGCTCCTTGCAGCTCTGTGTTCTCCCAGTGTTTCCTGTCATTACCTAATGCTCCCTGGGGGAGGTTGTGCCCTGCTCAGAAACAATACTCTGTGCTTCTCTATGAGCACACACCCTTCTCCTTTGGTAGTGGAAGGATGAGACCCCACTCTGTTTTTTTCTTTTGAAGTTCAGGAGGAGGATGGTCTGTTTCTTGATATTCTGTGAGTTCATTAACTCTCCCTGCTGTCTCCTGAGTGCTGGGATGACAAGCACACACAATATCAGCTTAGCTCTACTTCTTGATAGCAGATATTTGAGGAATGAACTAGTCGATAGAAGAATTAGGATCTTTCTTTTTCCAGGCACTGGGATGGATATGGATGTAACATGTCAGGGTGAAACTCTTCTCACTCCAGCAACTTCTGAAACCATGCCTAGAGAGACCAAATTTTTTCAGGGTCTCATTTAGAAATTTGGACCTTTTCTGCTCACATATTCATTCTGCTTTATTGCTTTAGACTCTTCGTGGAGAAACTGAGAAATTTCCCAGAATACTGGAACTCCCTTTCCAAGGGAACACGATCCAAAATCAACAAGGTGGTTCTTCTTTGTGTATGTGGTAGGCCTAAATATCCAGAGTCACAGGGAGCTACTTAGCGAAAAGTCACAGATCCTGTCCCTGGGTAAACAGGACATCTCTCTGCATCACAATACAGAAGAAAGGGATGGTAGCATATTGGGGTCAAGTCATAAATAAGATTGTGACATCTCATGGAACTAGATTGTATCCCCAGTGCAGGAAGGGACTTTTAGGAGCCTATTCTCCATGGAATGATACTTCTTAACATGGAGACACGGGGTGGTGGGGAGCCTAAACCCTATCACAATTGATTTAACAGTCTTTGATGATTCCTCATGGAAGGCCTCACCCTCTCTGGGGAGTGGAAGGGGGATGGGATGGGTAGGGGTCTGTGTGGGGAATGGGATGATAGGAGTGAGATGGAACTGGAATAGATATATAAAATAAGAAAAATATTAAATTTAAAAAAACGTTTCATAAGTCCCTTCCCATTTGTTTTCCCCCCTTTGCTGACATTAGATCAGGTCTAATTCTCCCTTTCTGTTTTGTGTTGCAGACAATACATAGGGTCTTTGACATAGTTGAGGCCCTGAAGAGACAACTCCTGAAGCAATATAGCGAGGAGTATTCAGAATACCTGGCAGATAAGGTCAGTGTGTGAGCATGAAGACAGGATGTTTTTGTATCACTTAATCAGCCTGTGACCTGGGACTGTGTTTTACAGTCAGCGGAGGTTGTGATCCAAGGAATAGGGTCTACACACACTTGCAAACATATGCACTCATACCTATAGAGGACAACACACACATGCACGTACCCATGTACCTATTTACACACCCATATATTCATGCATATTCATTGTCACAGATACATACACCCCAAGTGTATTATGGTTCTGAGAACATGGAGGCCAAATTGTCCCTTAAGAAAGCCTTACAGTAACTGAGTAAAGGGGTGTTGGTTGTTTTTCATAGTACCAGGGTGATGGAGGGGAGCATAGATGCTGTGGTGATTTGTCATACCTGAACACAACTTCCTTTGTTCATCTCTTTATTGGCAGGTCTTTTTGTTCTGACTTTTGAAATATTAGACTAATCCCATTTTTCTTCCTATAGAAAAAAAGAGAAGAAGAAGAGGCTGAAAATAAGGCCTTTTGGCATGAAGTAAGAGATACCATCAAACACTCTGCACACTTTTCCAAATGGAGTGCTCTTGTAGACAGGCTGGTGGATGGAGTCGAGAAAGACTGGAGCGGGGAGGTGGTTCCCAGCCTGGCATTGGCACTTAAAAGTGCTAAAGTGTCCTCTGAAGAAAGCACTGTTATTACAATGTCAGTGCCATGCAGTCCACAAGAATCCATGAAAGATATCACAAGGGGCCCATCATCAGACACACAGGGTGGAGAGTTGAAGATGGTGGAAAGCCCAGGTAAGTCACCACATGTTCATGACTTTAAAGACTTATGTTTAAATGGAGCCTATTGCACCCGGATCAGCCACACACATTTGCGAGTGCACCTCACCAGTCTAGTAACGATGCACTTTTTAAGAGGTGTCTGAAGTTGGGAGCACTGAGCAGCACAGAGAAAGCATCATGCCCCTTGCAATGTTCCTAGTCTTTGTCTTGCCTGGATCCTCTTTTGCTGTGGTAAAAGAACCTCGAGTGACCAGTGTTGTCTCTTTCCTTCCAGCCACTCTGACTTCCTGTAAAAGAAGCCTTTAACTTAGCTTAAGCCAGATCAGTTTCTTCCAATCAGATCCCCACCTCTTCAGAGCTCTGTAGAGAATAGAGGAAGCACTTTTAATAAATACTGATATTGCTCATCGTGAGGACTGTGCTGTGCATTAGTATTCCTAAAAGACAATTGTGTTGCATGAAATTACATTTTCAGCATTAGGTAGACCTCTGTAGGAAATCTTCAAATATGTCACGAAGGTAATGACACTGATTGAAGTGCTAGCTGTGACAGCCTCAGAACCTGGGGAGGAATCTCCAGAAAGCACCCTGACAATTGGGTATGGGTGGCCAACTGTATATTCAAAGTTGTCTTCAGGTGACATGGGACAGAGAAACAGAGAAGACCTTGTTTCTCACAGCACAGCTAGCTGGGAAGACACAGACCACAGATAGATTCTGTTGGACTAACAGTGCCAGGGAAGGCCTGAACCACAGTCAGTCTGCTTGCATCTACAGATGTGCTCAAATATCTGCGAATCATTACCCACATATGAACATGCACATTCTGAAAAAATGCACAGATATCATTGACATGTGCAAACACATGGTTCACATAAGACTGAATTCAAAGGGGAAATCATGAATACTGAAGTAAAAAAAAGTTCTCAAATATGTCACCTAATTACTTTATTACTTTTATTTTTTTATTTGTATTATTGGCTTTACAGCCTAAATAGGCCTCAGTTGAAATCCTGGACTCTCACCGAGGAAATGCTTAAAATCCAAATATGCCACTATTGGACTGGATTTTTACAAGTTTCTAAATTATTGGTTGCTTCTTGTCTGGGCTGGCATGAGTCAAATCTCTACTTGAATGCCAACCTCAAGCAAATTACATTTCCCTTTTAATTATGAATTGGTGAGAGTCAGACTTTCCCAGCTGTGGGCCTGTGTATTCAATGACCCACATATTTACAGATGAGAATAGAGGGTCAGTCTTACAGATCCTTAAGCCTGTGCATGTAGCAGTCCACACATCTGCATAATATAACATGGGAGCAGAAGTAAGCTATGCTGTTCCTTTTGGAATGTAGAAACAACCAGGAAAGAATGAGTGGTCTCAGCTGAGTTGCGAAACCTGTCCCAGACACTTTGCTGAGTTTAGTGCACCATCTTCACTCAACCTTAGAGTCTAGAATGCAACATTTCTTGGTTGTGTGTGCACATGATGTTCTAGGTTCTCAAAGGTCTCCCCCATCGCTACAACATGCCCTATTTGGGACTGTCAATGGTGCTATGACCTTGAGAAAGACTGTGTATGTTTCCATGTAATTTCAAACTCTTAAAATTTGACTGTGTTTCTGGTCAACACGACATAACATGCCCTCTAAAAGCTTTCTTCAAAGTCAAGATATAGAATGATAGTAGGTAGGGTTAGTCTATGTCAGAAAGGCATAGGAGAAGAATGTCACCCTTATAAGACTCAGTCTCAAGTCAAATGAGGACTCAGGGAAATGTACCTCCAGACCTGAGAGTGCAGAGGCCACCAGACCTGAAGAGCTGAACCATGGACAAAGAAGACATGTCTGTTTGAGGAGAGTCGTGTTGGAAGTGTACCATTTTTTCTGTGTGTTTGTCCTATTGAGCTTCCAAAGGGGTACATGTTACCTCGTGAGTTTAGAGGGGACTTTGACCACGGAGTCTGTGAACCCACAAAAAACCTTATTACAGCCAACTCTCAGTCACACCTAGAAATAGGTTCGTCCATCCACTCTAGCCAACATTGAATTCCATGCTCACATTGAACTCTGGCCAGAGCTTTGAGAAGAAACTCCTTGCCTGCTTTGTTCTTCTATTATATGTAGAGGGCTCCTGGAGAGATACCCCAATATCTTTGTGATTTTCCTCCAGGCCACCATGCTGAGCTCTGCTCAGGGACACCAGGTCCTGTAACCTCAGACTTGTCTCTCTTTTCCATTGCAGTTCAGAACCCAAAGGCCTCCGAACTGTGGTCATTCCAAAGGACCTTTGTGATAAGTTTCTGCGTTGTGCACGGAAGAACACCAGGAAAGGCATAGAGACATGCGGTGTATTATGTGGTACCATGGTAAATATATGAACCCTCCTTCCTGATCTGAGGCTGTTTCTTTTTCCCCTTTGGCTGCCCATGACTCCCAGAGAATATATCTTGGGGCTGTATCCATACATATCCCTCAACAGAAGGAACCATGTGTGAAATGACATTAGCTAACTTGAATTTTATGACTTTGTATTAGGTTGCTTTTCAGAGGTCCTTGACTTGAACATTTTCATTCAGTGGCATAGTTAGAAAATTTCATTCTACTCAGGGCTGGTGCCTGTAATCCCAGTCACTGGCAAACTGAGATGGAGGCCACCTAAAAGTTCAACTCGGCCCACAAACAGAATGAGACACTGAAGTAAAAGCAGCTTGACTTGGAGACAGGAATGTGAGAATGAGGAGTGGAGACAGCACCTTGGCTAATTATAAAAGGGAACACTCAAAACTTTCTGTGGCCTGGTGATTGCCTACTCTGTGGTAATGCATAGAATAGAAATTAAACACCTCAGGACCTGTGAGCAGACTTAATGCCAGCTGCAGACAAATCCCTTGATCTAGGTTGTGCGATGGGAGACATCTCATGCTCACCTTATCATGTCTGCATTTATATGGAATCCCAGCAAAGTATAGGAGCAGTCAAGTTGGGGAATCATTTGGGTGAGGGAGAATGATGAGGGTCATCCACTGGGGTGAGGGCTTCACTTATTTATGGGAAGTGGGATTGGCAGTAACTGTAACTAGTTGTTTCCTTGTGGCAGGTCAAAGAAGAATACCATGTGACCCATGTAATTATTCCTGTGCAGACAGCAGGCCCTGATTATTGTTATGCCCAGAAGGAGGAAGAAATATTTTTCAAGCAAGAGGAACTGGGCCTTCTGACCTTAGGTTGGATCCATGTAAGCAAATTGATCTCACTGATGGCGAGCTGCTCTTCCAAGTGCACAGCCCAGATCTGTGTTTTCATAGCCAAGACATTGCAGTTCTTCAGTCTCTTTGCACATACACTTACAAGTGTTCTAGTGTTTAGTCAAAGGCACATTCCTTTGTGAATTTCAGCTTTACTAATTTACATCTTAATCAGTGTAGTTTTTCAATGTTCCACATCCTTGTGAGTGGGTTGTGCATTTTTGCCTCCCTAGGAGGTAGGAAAACATGTGTGTAGGCACCATCTACCAAAGAGCTACATGGAAGTACTTCACTGAGTCAAGAGAGATCACTCTCATGATTTGATTTTGCCTTTATGAAGACGTACTTGTTTTGTGTACAACCAAAGAGCTTCTTCATGCAAAGTTGAATCCACATTTGCTTATTTATATACAATGTCAGATGGAATTATGTTCTGTGAAGCTCCAGGAAGGCAGGAGATAAACCCCTGGAGGCTTTTATTTGCAGAGATTCAGAATACCTGATAATGGTGAGTGTGACAGCAGGAGAAGTGACTTTCTGACAGCTAACAAAACCTAATGGGGACTGCTTCAACACATTGGGGGATTCTAGATCAAAAGGCTTCAGGAGAACTGCTCATGTGGTTCCCAGAAGCCACAGAGGCGGGACAGTAAGAGAGAGAATTCAGAATGTGACCCAGGGGCCATCTCCATCTGCAAGGGCATTCAGTTCTCATGCTGGAGATGGAGTTCATTGAGGAGTTTGGCCTTTGAGCTTTAAGCAGGCCATGGTACCAGAGACGGCAAGGTTTAACTAATCCACAGATAACTGAGTATACCGTCAGAATACTGGAATCCTATCATTCTGGAGGTAAGACTTCTGGATGATGACTTTGGCACCAAAATGTAATAAACAGAAAGAAAGAGGCTTGAAAAAAAAATGTGCTGAATTCATGTCTATGGGGGAGTCTCACAGGACTGTCATGTTGTGTCATCATCTAGTAGATCTTAGAGGATAGAAGAGTCATGAGTCCACTCTATGCAGAACTGGTTAAGAGAGTCTTCAAATGTACATGAAGGGGGAATTGGCAAGATCAAGTTTTTTATTTTGTTGATTTTACCAGTTTTTACTTCCTTTCCTTTTACAAATGTATATTTTAAAATATAGCTAACTTGTAAGTATGCATCTTTGTTAATAATACACTTAGAGAAGGAAACAGGAACCACCCAAGAGCCGGGTCCAGGTTTACAACTTCCTTCCTGTGAGATTGATCAACTTCTTCTTCTAATCATCTCTCTCTCTCATTTCATTAGAATTCATATACTAAGTTTGCCTTCCTTCATGATATCAGTATTTCAGTACTGCTTGTGTCTTGAAATGTAGAGGTTAGATATTTGGTTTTTACATCTGGCTTGCTTGTCTTAACATCTGCAATGTTCACCCCTTTGTGGCATGCAGTTGCCTGAGGTGTGCTTGAACCTGGTTGGCAATGGAGGAAGGGAGGGAAAGCGGCATAAGTTAATGCAACATTACTAGGTACAGTACCCCAAAATAAGACCATATGTGGCTTCTCTTCACATAGGAAGATATCCCACAGCTCTTTATGGCAGGATGGAAGGCAGGGAACTGAAGATCCACAGAGATTCTTGAACTGAAGTTTTAAATAATTTGCGAACTCTTGGTTAAGATAGAATAGAATGTACTGATGACAGCAGGGAAGGAGATGTAGATTAGAAGCTGAAGCACAAACCTTGGAATGGTTACTCTTAAGGCATCAGGTATAATTAGGCATGGATGAATACAAGTGTAGGTCTAGTGAGGGAACAGCTAAGAGTAACTGTTTAAAGCTCAGCTTCATTTAACCTTGTAGATGAGGTGGCCAAAAGATATCATTTCCTCGTCCTCTCCACCTAGCAGACTAGAGATGTTTCCAGCTTGATTTCAGGTGTCATTGTGGGAGGCAGTGGTTGAAACTCCTTGGGACCTGCTGTGTTGGGTATGTCATGGGGCTTACTGGGATTTCTTGAATTCTTTTGTCTCCATAGACCCATCCAACCCAGACAGCCTTTTTGTCGAGTGTGGATGCACACACACATTTTTGTTATCAGAAGATGCTGCCAGAATCAATTGCAGTGGTGTGCGCACCCAAATATAAACAGTGAGTATGTAGAATTTAAGCCTGGGCAGTACAAGAACAAAATCCTCTATGGTTCAGAACACTGCAAAAACATAGCAATATCCAGAGGGTCTTAACCGAGTGCTATAGAAGCCGCCATTTAAGGTGCACATTCTATCTAACAGCAGCTGCTGTTAACAGATGTGCTGACACCACTGTTGGTTTTCTAAGACAAAGCACCAAGAAGTGACCTCAAGAGTCAGAGGTTGAAGATATTCCATACCAAAAACTGCCAAAGAGGGTCATTGTCAATGCCACATTAGTCTGCATTCCTCAGCAGAGCTAGTGTTGGGAAAGCAGTGTATCATCCTGCAAAGTATTTTTGTACTCTGGATAATGTCTCACAGGAATTAGTGGTCTCAGGTATAAGCACAATCCTACTTATTGCTCACAATGATTGCCCTGAACAGACCTATTTTTTTTTTTGGCTTGATTCTTCTTTGTGCTTAATTCTACTGTTGAGTATTTTATTTTAGTCAAACTACAAGAAAAGGACCATGAGAGATTAAAGTCACAGAGAGAGATACACATAATGAGTAGAAAAAGGAGAGGAATGAGAAGGAGAGTAAAGAGAAGAAGAGAAGGGAGGGAGGGCAATTAGGACTATGACAAAGAAGACAAGATCTAACAGAACTTCAATGATAATGTTGACTAGGAATAGAAGGAAGACATAAACATCATCTGTGCGGGAGGAAGCATTGTGCAGATCAGAGCAGAGACAGCAGGAGAGCAGGGGAACAAGTGTAGGTGTGAAAGAGAAAGAAGAGAGGACATAGATAGGAGAGGAGAGAGAGGGAGGAAAGAAAGGGGAAGGGGAGAGAAGAAGAGAAAAAGAGGGAGAGGAGAGAGAGAAGAATGAGTGTTGTGGGGATTTCTGTTTGACTGTGAGTCTGCCTTTCTCTTTTCAGAACAGGAATTTTCACACTGACAACTTTTGGATTAAAAGAAATATCAAGCTGCCCCAGGAGGGGATTCCATCCCCATAATCAGGACTCAGCTCTTTTCTGTGTACGTATCTGTGTACAGGAGAACAAACATAATAACATTGTGATAATACCAAACCCTGTCCCATAAAATTTATAAGAGCCAGGGATGCAACCACAGAGATTCAAGGAAGCTTGAAATCCTGGAATCAGAGTGCTAAGTCTAAGAGGTAGAACACTCTGTGTGTGATTATATGTATCATAATTAATATCTATATACATTTGTATAGACTTTTTATCACACTCTGATCCTGAACGGAAAATAAGACTTGTACACATTTCAGCTCTACTATTTAAAGGATATATACACTTTTATATTTCATTATATTTATTCCTGTACTTTCATTGTGTAGCCTTTTATAAACAGACCCTGTTTTTATTTTAATTCGTTTTCTTTGTGGATTTGCACATGGGAGTTTAGAGCCTGTTTGGTAGAAGATGTTTGCAGATGCCCTAGATATGGAGCAAGGCAGTAAGCACTTCCTCCTTCCCTGCAAGAATAGTGGGTGTTGTTAAATCCAGCACTATTCTCCAAGCCACACTTTGTAACTCATAGTTCAAACCAGGGTGATCAGTTTTTTTGTAGAGAAAACCTTTCTACCAGAACTGTTCAAAATTACCTAGCTCAATTTTGGAGTACACTAATGTTGTTTTTGAGATACTAAAAGATATTGCTGATTTAAAAAATGAATTATCTATAACATGAGTTCCCAAGTTGCCAATTGTAATGACCCCTTTCATGGCGAAACACACCCATAACATAAGCTCTTGGGCAGCTGCAGTAGGAGATCATCAATTTGAGGCCAGTTGATGTTACATAATAAGACTTTCAGACTGATGATTACCTATCATGTTTTAGACCCAGAGTGACCATCCCCCTCAGTGTCATTAAGGTCACCAATACAATCTGATTGATGTAATGACTCCCCACGAGGTGAATTGGGTCACCTTTGCCATCTGATGGACATTATGACTCCAATGGAGCACTGAACGTACGCATCTCTAACAACAACCACAACAACAAAAAGCAACAACAACAACAACAAAATCTATTTGCTATGTGACTCTGGAAAATAGGTGGCAAAGATCCTGAGATACATGGGGATGTACTCACTCTATTCATGAGGCATGAGGTGAACTAGGTGGGAGTGTTGGGGGCCAGAACATTTGACATTACTTCTAAGGACATCAAGATTTCACCTCTTGGCTGAGAACTGTCTGGCTGCAATGAACTTCTTCAATCAAAGGCTTACTGCTCAGGATGTGGCTCAGTTGTGAGAGTGTTCTAATTTTAAGCATTCGGATCTGAACTCGTTTCCCAGCACTGATGAAAACAGCTATGCTTATGATTGCCTATAATCCAGCACTGGGGAGCTCGAAGCAGTAGAATATTGTCAGGATCCCCCCCCCCGGCTTACCTAGGCTATGTGTGCTAGCCTATGTCACACAAGGATCTCTTTTGGTATAAATAAAATGTACAACTTGTTTCAAAACTGATTTCCAATCCCTAACAATATTTCCCTTTTTCCAATTGCAGGACTGCAGTCATGTCACCATCCAAAACAGCAGGGTGACAATCACGGATTTGCGATGAGTAAATCCCACTGACCCACCTCAGTGGGAGCCTGTGTGTGTGTGTGTGTGTGTGTGTGTGTGTGTGTGTGTGTGTGTATGAGTATGTGTTTAGTGCATTTGTGTGTGTGTGTGTGTGGTGTGTGTTGTATTTTGTGTATATGTGACTGAATGTGTGGTGGTGTGTATCTGTGTATGTATATTAACCTGTGTCATGTATGTTACATCAGTGTTAAGGATGTCAATGGTATGGTAGGTATTTATGGCACACTGTGTTCATTCACAGAGCCCAGATGAACTTAGTTTTACATTTCTGTTTTAGCAATTAGGAAAAGCTTCGATAAAACACAGAAGATTGTCTCACATGAATTCAAGCCCTCTTGCGGACAAACCCTGAGTCTAGATGTGAGATCATAGAAATTTATTTCATTTCAAGGTGAGGTGGCTATATTTCTGACTCGTCAGTAATATCTTTCTTTAATAATGCACAAAATGACAAATGCGATACAGCAATATGGACAAAGCCATCAGCTCAATCATGAGCATTGCAAAGGAAACGTAATCTACAATGTATTTTAATTTATGACATTTGATATATTCATGGCTGCATTTTGAGGTGAAAGAACATAACTCTTTTGAATAAGGAGAGAAAAATTGATCAAAGATCGCATTCTACTAGAATTACAATTCTAAATTGTGAATGTAATTTTCTGTTTTTGTTTCAGCGTCTTGTATTTGTAATGAGACCCGATGCTAGAAACCCTTTGACTAACAACATACCCTGACTAAAACAGACTGTATGTAATATTTAACATAAAAGAGGTATGTGTATAAATTGAGAACAAAAAGTACAAAATTCAAGTTTTTAAAAATCATTTGATAATAGGAATCAATTACAGATTATATACACTGTAAAAATGAATAAGACAAGGTTTACATATTTTATGTCAACAAAGTATAATAGTACATCTAAGAACAAAATGGGATTTCAAATTTAATAAAGATTGCTTTTATTGCATTTTAGAACCACAATGTTAGAAAGGATTTGAACATGACTGGTGGCCCCTCTTTTCCGAGTACCACAGGGAAACCTTTTCAAGACGACAAGCTTCCTGGTAAACATTTTATTCTTACATCCATCCTTACCTTCAAATGTCCCTCATAGCGAAGCAAAATTTATTCCCATTACCCAGATATACAATCTTCTGAACCAATTTTGATTTTCTGTGCAAATATTCAGCCATACATCATTTCTCTACATGAAATCTTATAGTAAATCTATAGTTAGGTTATTCATATTTAGTAATTATACCCTCAGATGACATCTTAATAGTTTTCATTTGAATTAGTCATATGGTCTATGAAAAATTTAGTGAATTCTGTTTTCTTTTTATATTTATATATTAGAAAGAGCTTTGTAAATCCACAGCTGTCACATACCAGTTGTCTTCCCATCCATCGTATTTACAAATTGTTCTATTTGTCTGGCTTGCATTATGCATATAAAACTGTTTACATTTTATTTTCCTTCCATTTGAATTGAAATTATCCTATTATTGGGGAATGATATAACAATTAAGGTTCCATAACTTACTGAGTTTAAGGTGTATTTCTTCTTCCAAAACAATTTGTATCATTGAAGATCATTCAATTAGCATTAGTAAATTATTAAATTACTAAGGGAATAACAGTACTTAGTGAATGTACAATTTCTTCTATTGAGAAGATAATTGTCAAGATAATTTGGTCCAACTCTAAACTGTTGCTTGTTTGAATTTTTATGCATGTGTAGGTGGGAAAGACTGATTGCATATCCAGTACCGAGGAGACCAGGTAATGGAGAAAGCAAAAGTGTTAGTTGTTGATAATGGCAGTTGACAAAGCTTGTAATTTACTAAGAGGTATTTGTAGATGTCAGACAATATAAATTAGTAGGAACAAATTAATTACAAATTAACTAATAGGCATAAGTGAAGAAAGATACTTTCACGATTGCTGTGCAACTGAGCTCACTCTCAGAATTAGTCACTACAAGTTCAACAAATTTAGTTACCCTCTGTGCAGCTGTGTCTTCATATGTAAGGATGGAATAACATCTGGGTGAGTAGGTGTTATAGCAGAAGAAAATATATCATATAATTTACTATAGTCAGTCTTTAATATTTGCAAGGCACATGTCTTCATACATTTTTGTCTTCTGTGCTCATTGTTTCACGGTTCTGCACTTATGTGTAGACAAAAACATTATAGCATTCCTTGTGAGATACTGTGAGCAGAAAGCAGATGTCCTCTGGACTGAGCAATGGATGTGGGACACATGATGAACTTCAGACTGTGTCTCCATGAGATCTGTGCATGCTCATTCTCTCTGCAACCTGGAGCACTCTCAACTTTACATTAGTTCAAGTAATGTTCTGATAATCTACTTTTCCAAATTTGTACTGCATAAGTAATAATACTCACCCAATTTGTAGTATAATAAGCATTCAACTCATGAACCAATCACTTTTATGCTACAAGGATGATGTTTGTCTTATTTAATTCTTTACAGAACAAGATTTGTAGGATGAGTGCCAATTGAATGTGACTTTCTCTAGAAGCTGGCATTGTGGGCCCACAGATCAGTACACATAAAATAGATCATTCTGGAAAGTTTCTTACTTAGGCCTCGTACCTATATCTCAAGTGCTTATTAGGACAGATTGCATAGTTCAATCTTGAATTCATGTTTTCCTTCTCTCATTTGTAACCATGTGAACCTCCTATACATAATTTATTTTCATAAAAAATAATAATTATCAAGAGTGACTTCTATGGTAATTTGAAGCTTCTGGATTCTTTATCAGTCAAAATATGCTAATTCACTTCACCTCTGAATATATAGGTATCATTTTAGAAATGTAAGTTTTGGGACTTGCATTATTTGTTGATGTTTTCCCTGATGGTATTTTAGCTTTGCCAAATTATGTTTCTAATATATTTCCTTGGAATCTTATTTGTATCGTATTTTGTAAATAGGTCATTCACTGTGATCTTCTCAGCCTATATCATACTGTGCATCGTGTAGGATAAAAGTCACAGAGGTTCATGTGACTCAGTGGGAGGAGTGAGGAGTACTTACCCAATATTTGTAAGAGTCTATATTTAGTAGAAAATTTGTTCAGAAAAAATGTCAAATTATTAGAAATACCTGTGGTGTTCTTGTCTGTAGAAAGATTTTTAATGGTTTAGGTGATTTATAGTCTAACCATGAAAGCCAGATTTGCATCAGAATTCTGATGTGTTTATTTCCCCCTCTTGATTTATGTGGGATTACAAATATCTATGATTATGCCACCAGTAAATTTTTCATAACTATTTTTGTTTCCACAGAAAATGAAAAGATGTGGATTCCTTCCAGGCTAATGTGGTTTGATCACGCCAGACCGCCTGAAACAGAGTACAAGCTGATCCTACATTCAAAACAGCTGGACAAAACAGCCCTACAGACTACAGCCAGGATATCTGAATCTTCTTGGAATCCCCCAAGACAGCGCCCTTACCAGCAGGAAGTAGTTTGGAAAGAACGACGCCCAAATTCCCAAATATTTGTATAAATGTTTGTTTTCATTTAATTGGACTTTGTTATATAAAATTAAACTAAAAAAAAAAAAAATATTTCAAAATAACTATATTTTTTTACAAAAAATTAACTTAACTTTTTCTTGCCGAGTCAAAAACCACTTTCTAGTAGTTGTACCTAGACATCTGAGACAAGGAAGTGTTAAGTGCTACATAAGGTGTATAGACGAAACAGCGCTTCTATTCAAGTCAATCATTGTGTGTTTGTTCTAAAGTGACCTTTAGGATAAATACATCAATTTTTCATCAAATCACTCTCCTGAACACTGAAAGTATGTTTGACAGTGTCCTCAAATGCTGCCAAGAACAAGCAGTCATGTATTTCATGATTCAATAGGATTTATTTCTCCCTTCCAGGCCCACCTTTGACAACTTGACTTTGGTTCTGCACAGTTTAAAGGAAAGTAAGTGTGATACTTATTTTTCCCACTGTTGTCACAAACCCCATGTTCTAAGCAGCTGGAGAGGAAGAGAAATTCATTTGGATCACAATATACAGATAATACAAAAAGGAAACCAGTGAGTGGTGATCGATGTACAAGCCAATTCCTCACAAAAATGCCAAAATTTAGAGCTGGGAGAGAATTGGACCTTGAATGGGTTGATATCACAAACCCCTGAGATTCAGAAACCATTTTAGAAGAAGGTTAGGAGGTGTGTAAGAGTTGAGACTGTGGACAAGGGCAGCAGCAACAGCAAACATTTGTAGAAATGACAGAGCAAATGTGACCTGCAAAAGACCTGCACAGAACTTTTCTTGTCAATGTTTCTCATGGATGATATGGGACCCAACCTGAGGGAGAGCAGTCTGTTAGTGATTGCTAAGAAATGGGTGCCATTTTCTTTAGTGGTGCAGCCCCTGACATAAATGCTCTTTTCTCAGGAAATGACACACTGGACACTTAGGCAAGAAGCTGCAATTAGACTCAGCATTATTATATTACAGAAGACATGAAAGTGGAAAGGAATGGTGGTTTCAGCAAGAGAGGGAGAAGTATGACAGTGGGCAGTGAGAGTAATAGCTAAAATTTATTGTATAATCTCTGACACTGTCACATAAAATAAGAGAATAAAATAAGATGGGCTGATACTTTATTTAGATTTATTAAAGTTTGCCTGAGGATTCAGAAAGCTAAGTCACAAGCCATAGAAGTCAGGCACAGGTTTTCAATCCCAGGTCTCCAGATTAAGAAGTAGATGGATTTCTGTGAATGCAAAGCTACCAAGATTAACACAAGCTTGATCCAGTCCTAAAGAGGAACAATTGACACAAAGACAATCTCAGCACCAGGAATCATATGCCTTTAAACCCAGCACTAGAGGGGTATAAAAGATAGATGTATGGGTTTTAGTAGTATATCATGGATTTATTCTCCAGCCACAATGAGTATAGTAAGACCCTGAAGTCTCTGTGTTCTCTAGCCACACTGAGGAGAAGTTATATATATTCTGAAGGTTGGTGTGAGCCAGAATAACCTTCCATTCTGAGGAGAGAAGAAGTCGTGTTCAGCTGCTTTGCTTTTCTGATCTTCAATTGAAGGTTAACCCCAATATCAGTCTCTGGCCCTTTTATTTTTCATGCTACAGAAAGGGGGAAAGGGAGGAAGAGGGAAGTAGGGAGGCAGGAGTGGTGGAATGAAAGAAGGGCACCATGGATATTGTTCTATGTATAAAGGGCATGAACCAGATGATGATGGAGTCAGAAGGTCTTTCCTGGACATCATGTACAGGTTCCTTGGAGTTGCTGGAGAGAGGGAGACCCGTTTGCAGAGTAATGCATACTGGTAAAAGATGGAGCCAGCAGGACGAGCCATGAAGAGGAAACCGGATGCAGAGAGCTGATGGGGCCAGGAGGACCAGTGATGCAGAGAATTTTGATCCCAGGAGCCAATGGAAACTGGAAGACCACCTAGGGTGGAGGTGTCAGGGGAGGAGATACATAGAACTGTTCAGTAACAAAGTATCCCAGACAGTCTCCCTCCAGTGACATAGATCTCCAACATGTCCACCCATCTCTGGATAAGATTGATCACAGTGAGGATGTCAGTGTCCCCATCTTACCTCATTATTGTACTTTCTTTTCTCCTGGCTTTTACAGCTAGGTATTTGTTATGTTGTTATCTGAGAAGAGCCAAACATAATCTGGTTGTTTCCTAATCAACTGAGTAAATTATGTTTTCCTTTTCCCTTTATTTTACTAATGTTTAAGTCTAAAATGTCTCCATACTCATCATCATCTTTGTTGCTCCATCTTCCTCCTTGCCTGGAAGATATATATATATATATATACACACACACACATATATATAAATATATATATATGTATGTATATATAGTATCATGTATGTATGTATTTGTATATGTATATACATATATATATGTATGCATATATATATACACACACACATGTTTGTGTGTATACAGTCTTATATTTTTGTGTCTCAGTGTGTATAACCTTATATGTGTTTATGTATATATGTGTATATATAATACATACATATTATATACATATATATAGGTGTTTGTGTTTGTAATCATATTTCCATGTATATTCTTGTGTGTATGTGTGTGTCCCAACACAGCTGAAAATCTCAGCCTTGCTTAAGTTTTGCTACTTCTCTTTTCTCTACTGAATTCCAATTTAAATACACTATGATCCATCATCCAGTGATAATTTTTTAAACAATATATATATTTTTAAAGAGAGGGTTTCTTGTGGAACTTGGAGACCAGGCTTGACTAAAATCAAGTGTTCTGCCTATCTCTGCCTTCCATGTGCTGGGATTAAATGCATGTGCCACCGCTGCATGGCCTTTTTACATTTTTATTAATTTATCTTTTACATTCCATTGCCATTACCTCCCGCCATGTCTCTCACAATTAACATCTGCTCCTCAGATGGTAACACCTCCCCCTAGTAATTTTACTCCGTCATCTCACTGAGGCATGAAAATGGCACCTCCATACCACCCACACACCTGTGTCTCCTCTGAACAATTGATCTCTCCATAGAATGGGCTCTGCTAAGTCAGTTTGTGTATTAGACTTGGATCTTGGAACCCCAGCCAGTAACCTCATATGTGTCCCATCTACACCATTGCCACCTTTGTTAAGGGAGTCTAGTTGGGTCTTAAGCAGATTCCCCTTTGTCAGACCAGAGTCAGTGATCACTCACAATCTTGTATCAGCTGACTCTGTGAGTTTCCCCTTCTCAGTCTTGTCTCCTTTGTTCATACTCTTACTCTTCACTCACTTCGTTTGTACTCAGGAGCTTGACCCAATGAATATTGAAGTGACTAGAGCCTCACCCAGCCATGAGAGGCTGCAGAAGACCCAGCAAGATGTAGGTTTACCAGCATGTGCTGACCTTTTGTCTAGCTTCTGACCTTGCCTGACCTTGCTGAACCTTGCCCCAGTCACAAGGAAGCCAGATCTCTCCATGAGGCAAGGAACCAATCTGAAGTTAGCTGGCTGGGTCTGAATACTTTATAGTATGCGAAGTACAGAGCATAGCAGCCTCCATGGTAGGCCTCTAAACATGGCAACAATTTCTGTAGGGGTTGTTGGCCAATCAACAAAGGACAGTTCGCCCAAGCCTGGAGTCACACACCCTGAGACTGTTGCAGACCCCAGACCCAGACACTCCCCTTCCTCTACCACAAAGAATCCCCTGCCCTATCATCCCTCTGGCTGCTTCTCAATCCACCCAATTTGTCAGATGGATAGAGGACACAAGTTAATACAGTTAACTAATCAATTAAAACTCTTTGCTTTTGCATCAGATCAGTTCTCTTGGTGATTTTTGGATTCAGAATTTGTGCACACTAATTAGGTGTGGATTTATGCATCTGTTTCCATCTTTTTCTAGAAAAGGGTTGTAGGTTCTCTGGGATTGTGGATTGTAGACTTTGTATCATTTGCTTTATGTCTGGTATCCCCTCATGAGTGAGTGTATACTATATTTGCCTTTGGGGGATGCAAGTGGTTTTTTCTAGTTTTTCTCACTTGCCTGCCAATTTTGGATGCTTTTGTTTCTTAACATTGATTAGTAGTCCACTGTGTAAATGTACCACACTTTCCTTCCTTTCCGGTTGACAGACATCTAGGCTGTTTCCAGGATCTGGCAATCATGAATAATACTACTATGAACATAGTTGAGTAGTTGTCCTCTTTATGTGGATGTGCCTTTTGGGAACATGCCCAAAAGGATGTCCAGGATCTTGATATAAGTTCATCTCTAGCTTTCTGGGAAATCTCCACACTGATTTTGATACCAGTTATAAGAGTTTGCATTCTTGCCAGCAATGGAGGAGTGCTACCCTTTCTCTACATCTTCTCCAGCATAAGCTGTCATCAGTGTTTTAGGTTTCAGCCTTTCTGAGATTATTCTGGTGAGACTCTTCTGTTTATATCTCTACCCCATTTTTAAAAATTAGATCATTTGGTGTTTTGATGCCTAGTTTCTTCTATACTCTGTATAATTTGGAGATTAGCACTCTATCAGATGTGGGGTTCCCATTCTATAAGAAACTGTTATCCTGTTGAAGATGTATTTTTCTTTATAGAAGCTTCTCAGTTTCAGGAGGTATCATTTATTAATTGTTGCTGTCAGTGTCTGTGCTACTGGTGTTCTGAGTCTGAAGTTGATTCTGGGCTGATGTTTCAGGACTAATTTTGAAGCTGCTGTCCCTACATTCTTCATGCACCACAGTGAATTAAATTTCCCCTGTTTACATATTGTCTTCTTTGTTAAAATTCTATTTTTTGTTTGTACTTTTTAATTGAAATGCCCCCCATATAAAACTATACAGGGCAAGTTGTAGTTGCTGCCCTAGTATAACACTGACAGAGAAAACAGTTCCAGTGATATATATATATATTCACCCATTCCTCCAGTGCACCCTACAAATGCCGGTACCTTATTTAGCATCTATCAGAGTGTGTTTGAGAAAATGCCCATAATATGTGAACCCAATAATGTACACACTACCTCTGTTTTTGAGACAGAATCTCCCTATCTATGTAAGCCGTCTACCTGGGAACTGGCTATGTACATCAATTGGCTACAATCTCACAAAGATCCACCTGCCTCTATCTCATGAGTGATGGGATTAAAACATTTTAGAAGGTTACTTGACAAAAATGATACATATTTATGGCATTTTGAAATTTACATATTACGAGATGGTAAAATCTACGCTAATTAATCCAATAAAGTCATAATATTGTTTTTGTGGTGAGAAATTAAAATTTCAGTGATTCTTTCAAGTATATGATATTACTTTAGTTACTATGTCTTACATTAGATTATTATATGTAAACATTTGGTTTCCTTTTAAAAAGTTAATTAGACAATAGTGGCCTAGGGGTGTATCTCAGCGAATGAACACATATACATCCAGGCTTGAGTTTTATTTCAGATCTGCGGGGAGTGGGGTTTGGGGTAGACAACAGAAAGTATGGGTGTCATTTCATGGGGTGTAGAATCAAAAGTAGCATGACATCTGTGGTTTCTGGGACACAGACAAAAATCTGCCTCTTTCAGGTTATTAGTATCTCTCATTTTAAAAGAATTATTTTTACATTATAAGTAGCTTTTCTTTCTGTTTTCTGAGTCCATGTTTTTCAGCTGTCCTGGAACTCACTTTGTAGACTGGCAGGTCTGGACCGCACAGAGATCATCTTGCCTTTCTACCTAGTCTTGGGAATATAGGTATGTGCTACCATGCCTGGCCTTATTCTATAGTGTTTTGAATGCATCTAGGTATGTGCATTGTGTATGTATGTGTACCTGGTTTCTGAAGAGGCCACAAGAGGGAAACAGATTCTTTGGAACTGGACTTACATAGATGGTTGTAAGGGTTTATGTGCTTAATGTGTTATTGAACCCTGATCCTCAATAAGAATAGCAGGTGCTCTTAGCTGCTGAGCCATCTTTCAGCCCAGTTACTTAGGAATCTTTTAAGGAACCCCTTTCAAATACCTAGCATAGTTTTGGGTAACAATCAGTGTATCCTGTGATTCTCAGAATACAGTGGGATGGCAGTTCCCACAGAGAGACAGTGCTTACTAAGATATTTGCTTTGTAGGAAGGAAGTGCCCCCCCACTTTATAATCTTCAGAAAACAGTATATGAAGAGAGATATATATTAGAATTTTTGTGATTATTATTTATGATAGCAAAGTACTCAGAATGGTATTTGACATGGATGGACTGAGCAAAGGAAGTACGTACTGATTTGTTTGGTAAATTAAATATATCATATGGGTGATAGAGTGCACACCTATAATCCTGGCACTCAGACAGCTGGGCAAAGAGGACAAAGCATTTGAGGCTCACTTAGCATACACAGTGAGGCCACATCTGGAAAAGTCAATGAAAGTTTTGTAAATATCTGATTTCTAGGCATCGCTTAGGGAGAATTACCTCACAGATGAGTACATATAATCTTTGTTTTTAAAAATGATTTTAAACACTTTGTGTGTGTATGTGTGTGTGTGTTTGTGTGTGTGTTTGTGTCCCAAGCTTGGCTATGGTTCCCTGCATCTGGTTCTATCAGGGACATGAGGAAGGCTTTGTGATGACAATTTGAGAAGTCATGAATGTCATTATAGAGGAAGGCCAGTTCAGGTATACTCTCCACTTTTGTTAGGAGTCTTAGATACACAGGTATTTGAAAATCAGGTCTCTACTCAGCTTACTTCCTTTTTCCTTCTGATTTTATTTATTTTTATTTCCGTGCATTGGCAAGATAATAAAAGAAAGTCAATAAATAAATCGATTCATCATTCTCTATTTGACCTTATAAAATATCAATGCCAAATGTGTCAGAGGTCAATGTGCAACATACACTTAAAATGTACGTTCCTGTTGTAGTATAGGCTTGAATGTTTAGGGAATGACCTGAATGGAGGAAAATATAAACCACTCCAGAAATCCTGGCAGTAGCTGACAAATGATCTCTCATGAAAGTAAAGAGTTTATTGCCAGAAAAATTAAGGAGTTACCTGAGAGTATTTTGTAAAGAAATTCTTTGCTATTGACTCCTCAATTAGATGATTTAATATCTGGATTATTTGCAATTACATAAAATATGTAAATCACGAGAAAGAAGTCAACAAACTTACTAAAGGAACAAGAAAAAGACAGTCCTCACAGATTTACTGTCAATCAGTTGAGGAGGCATCAGGGAAATACGTGGGTGAACCTGCAGTAGCTGCCAACCAAGGCCAATGAGAAATAAGTGGGAAAGAGAGCTAAGGGAGTTTTCAGAAGGAAATGCTATACTTAATACTCTGCTGGGAGGTATGGGATGGTTTGCAGCATGGTTGGATATAAGTATATGGATCCTCCAGAGCCAAAACCTATCCTAAAACATGGTTCATGTACAGCTTTCCAAAGACCTCAGTATATTTTTTAAACAGGTACTTGCCCATCATTGTTGATGGCATCACTGTGTGCAGAACATTAGTGAACCAAGCATAGTGTCCAAAAGCATTGTCAAAGATGAAGCTCAGTGATGTACTGAGAATGTGCAGTCTTTTCAGCCTTATATAAAAAGTAGTTCTGTTGTTTGTAGTATGCAGATCCAAATGGGGCTCGATGAGGTGGCTAGGCAGATGAGGACACTTGTTCTTCTTGCAGTTCCCAGGATGAATACAGAGTATCTCACATTGACTTTCAAACTCAGTGAAATCTAGATTCCAGAGATCTGGTGCCCTCTTCTGTCCGCCTTGGGCACTCCACACAGGAAATCATAAAATGAATTAAAACATGAAATGCATGATTTCAAACTGGATACAACTTAAGGTAAACATATTAATCAACTTAAAACCATTTCAAAAAGATAGTCACCCATGGGTATGTTCACTTCACAAAGAGTTGCTTGACTGTATACACCTGAAATCCTGTATTTCATGCATTTGCAGGAATTGCTCTGTCCCAGACCAGCATTGATTAAAGGGCTGGGGTGCGAGGTTCAAAGTCGTAGGAATTGTGAAGCAACCACGATTGTGATCACTATACATTATAAACTCTGAGAAGCATACCATGTTCAGTAACTAATATAATGAAAATAAAAGACAAGGAGAATAATTCTATCAACACTGCATAATATCGATCAATTTCCATATCCATATCCTTCTCCGTGTGAAGGTAAATGTGCAGTTAGAGATGTGCACTTGGCAGCGATCTGTCGCTTCTGTGGGGCCCACCTCTTCATGGCCTCCCTCTCTGACCTCTGTTCTGCTGTGGTGGGCTGAGGGAGAGTGGCCGTGGAATATCACTTTCCTTTATGGAATTGGTTGGCAGCTGAAGTCTAGCCACAGATATTGCATTTGAGGTTTGGGAGGTGATGGGGCCTTGTTTCTGGCAACAGAAACAAGCTCCTTTGGGAGTACAATATGAGGTGATGCTGGGCAAGGCCTATTGCAAAAATGGATGGGGTTGGTTATTTTAAGTGGTGTGGCACTGGTGGCAGTCAGAACAGCTGTCTTGTCAGATGCCATCAAAGACATGCTGGCAAGAAATGGTTGGAATAGTTTGAGTGTGGTAAACTGCGTTGGCTGGGACTGTGGCCTCACAGAGTAAGCTTCAGTGGGCATGCTGGAAACCCGGGGGTGAGGCTTTCGGGAAACGGCTCTGATTTGAGGTTTGTCCAGGTTTGGAAAGCTGGAGGTACTTACTTGACCTTCCCAGGAAGGGGCAGCTCATCCAGGGATGGAGATGGACAATCACTGTGAGCACTGCTCTCTGCTGAGTAAGCATTTACCCAGGTTTGAGCAGGCCCTCGGCCATCAAGTGTCTCATCCAGCAGGAATGTGATGGCAGGCCCTGTCCTGTGATCTTTGTTCCTGCAGAAGTTTATCAGAGCCTGGGAGGAGTAGGTGCCCATTTTCTTCTCACTCCTTTTTTCCCATGGGTAAATGACATGCACTGCCTCCAGCATGCCGGGATGTGTTTGAGGCTTTTTAAAGCTGTCCTGGCTGGGCCCAGGTGGATGTCTCTTCCCAACTGGGGCAAAACCTGTGTTAATTATGTATATTTTTTAAAGTTTCTTTCTTCTGATCTTGTCTACTGGTGAGCATGGGGTGATGAAGTCTCCAACTATGAGTGTGTGAGTTTATTTTTTGTGATCATTGAGTTTTGTACTGTTTCACGAATGCAGGTACTTTTATTTGGAGCATAGATACATATTCACAACTGAGACTTTGTACTCATGGATTTCTCCTGTGGTGAATATGAAATGAAGCAACTTTTTGAAGTGACCAAGACCATGTTTCCTTCTTGCTATTCACTTTGCTACTCAACTCCCCTGCCAGAGTGTAGTGGGAAATGTTGATACATTCATGGAAGTTAATTTAAGAAATCTCTGAATTAAGCTGGGTGTTGGTGGCACACTCGATTAATTCCAGCACTCCAGAGGAAAAGGCCGGCAGATCTTTGTGAGTTCAAGTCCAACCTGGTCTACAAAGCAAGTTCCAGGATAGGCTCCAAAGTACTACAGGGAAACCCTGTCTAAAACATCAAGCAAACAAAAAAAAAATCTTAGCCTGACTCTAATACTGTAAGCAAGCACCCAATCAAATCCTTCCTGGCAGAAGAGATGTTTTGGTCATGGTAGCTTTTACAACAGTAAAACAGTAATTCAGACACTCACCAAGTATATCATCTGTGCATTGAAATATGTTTATGTTATCCTTTTGTGGTGATATCTTGTTTACACAAATAAAGTCTGTTTGGGAGTCAGATATAGAAGCAAATGCTGAGAGATCAGAGAGAAGGAGCAAGCCACAGCTCATTGTTTCTCCTAAGCATGTCATTAGAGAACAAAAGAATTTCCTGTTTTTCCCTGCTTATAACCTGTTTCTGCCTACCTACATCAGTTCCTGTCTTTCTGGGCAGTACTGCAGACCACTATGGTTAACTAGTGGCAAAGTCCATTCTCAGAACCTCAGAAAGACTTTATTTGTGTAAGAAAGATATCACCACATCAGTTAAAATGAGAAAATCCTGTGTCAATGATTAATGACTGTATTAATGTCCACTTGTAACAAACTTGTGACACTGTTCCTGAATTAAGTGTCTTAATAACAGAAACTGTCAAGTCTGGGTTTTATGCTTTCAGCTGCCCAGATTGCTGCCATGTAAGGATGCTCTAGTCTTCCTGCAGGTGTTCCCTCTGTCCCTTTAATACATGGCTTCTGGGATCGCCATTGGCTTTCACCAGCTTAATGACATCATCCTCCCTCAGCCAATCAGCACTAGATAGTGTTATGAGGTTACCTTGGAAATAACTGACCAAACGTTCTTCACTGCTGAGCATCGTTGATCGTGCCCAGACGTGGAATTTTTTACTGCAAAACCCAACAACCAGAGTACTCATCCCTTTATTCAGATCCTACAACTTTAGAAACCAAGAACCTGTTCTTTCATCCCTTAATCCATATCTACTCCTTTTCTTTGTTGTTCCTGACTTGAAGATGTCAGGTAGGAAAAACAAATAGTTCCATTTTTTTTTTAATGGACAGCTCCGTAAACTGGGAAGCATCAAACAATGTGGGATTAAGGGGAATATGGTGAACATCAGGATGATGGCGTTAAATGTAGTCTTGGACAGTCCATCCTGTCACTAAATGTGTCTTTACTTTCCTTGGTGAGATAGCAGGCTGGAAGGGCTCTCTGAGGTATTGTGCCTTAAGAGTATGAAAGAAGGAAACCAGACTATTCCTGGGACTGTTTCAGCTGAAGCACAGAGAGCTGGGTATGTAGACAGGTCAAGTAAGGGCCATGATTCTTTCCCTGCACTAATTTTGTCTCATGAGAATTACCATGTTAATACTGTGGAACAGTGTAGTTGGGATATCAGTGGAAATTACTGCAATATCTTCCACACCTCCATGAGCAGGGTTGCCTGGCCACCCAGGCTGGATAGGCAGGTCTTGTCTTACTCATGGACCAGAAGGCAAGTTTATAGGACCTGGGCTATTACAGTTAGGCCTATTACTTGATGGGAGTGATGGGTCTGTGTTTCATGTCTAGAACACAAAAGCAATAGTGTTTCCTGTTGTGAATCTCAAAACAAACTCTTGAAGAGTAATGTCAGTTCCAGGACTGTTTTTTTTTTTTTTGGTGTGTTCCCTGAGCACTTGGGAGCTGAGGTACCTGTGCCACCACTAGCAAAGCTCTGTCCAATTTTAAAGGAAATTTTCTTCATGTTAAAATTCTTTTTAATTTCTCAAATGATAATATTTTTATTGATGATGTTGGGAATGATTTTGTAAAACATCCAGTCAAACTGGCTTACTTCTCCTCCCATGATTTCCCTCCAAAATTTTTGACCATTCCAAAGTACAATTGAAAAAGACTATAGTAAGTCTATGTTTTCTTGACCATATCTTCCCTGGAGCATGGTCAAAGTCTCACTGGCCCACCTCTTAAATATAACTGAGCCCTCCTCCACCGCCAGTATTCCTGCTTTCTGCCTGAGCCATCAAGTCTACAGAGTAACACTTCAGCATCTTTATCACAAGTTAATGACTCTACTCAGTGCCTTTTTGGTCTAGACTGTTTCTTTTTAATGTGAGGGAAGGTAAAAATCTCCTGTAAACATTTCTCATTCTTAATTATGAGTCTGTCATCATAGATACCACTGCAGAGGAAGCCAATGACACCACAGATCATTGACTTCTACTTGGCTTCAGGGGGCAGCATAGATTATAGGGAATAACCTGGCATGGAGCTACAGCACAGTCTATGGAGTTCTTTTGAGGAGGCTCAATTCAGATAAAGAACCACTCTCCATCTCCATTAGTGTGAGCTTCTGCAGCTCTGATTCACTTCTACTTTGCCTGTTAATGGAGCTGTGTTCTTGCCATCAGCCAGCATCAACTTCTTCTTTTCAATCTCATGAGAATGCTTTATAAAGGCATCTTCCCACAGGACCTGATATTTTAATTCTTTCAGAGTTCTTTTGTTCTCTCAATATCCTCTGCTCTCTCATCTCCCCTCTGTGCCTCCCTGGGTCTCTAAGCCTCCTGGAGCTGCTCTGTGGT
The DNA here is from genome assembly GCF_943737965.1 of Phodopus roborovskii. Classification (NCBI taxonomy): domain Eukaryota; kingdom Metazoa; phylum Chordata; class Mammalia; order Rodentia; family Cricetidae; genus Phodopus; species Phodopus roborovskii. The sequence goes on along the minus strand of NW_026126906.1, from coordinate 111,776 downwards.
TGTGCAGATGCCTGCAGCCACTGCCATCTCAAATTGATGTCTACTGTAAATTCTTGAAGAACATTTTGATGTAATCCCTGTTTTTTCAATTGAAATTGAAGTTATGTCATATCTACAACCTCATCAGCTGTATAATAGGATTAAAAACTTCACCCCTATGACCATAGTGGTCATTAAGTTAGCAATACATATATGAACAAAAACTAACATTAATTACTGGAGAAGAAGAGGTTTTGTTTTCATAAGTTCTTTTATTCTTGCTTACAGGCAAATTTTTAAAATCCTGTCTCAGACACCAACAGAGCTCACCGGGACTTTTCACTCCCATGGCCCCTAATGGGGTAAGTCTCATTCCTTTTTGAAAACAATGTTCTTTGACATGCAATCATATATAGAAATTTAAAGAAATGGAATCATTTTTTAAATTAGTTGTTATTTAACTTAAAATCTATGTTATTATACATATGAATGCCAGGTGCCTCTTCCTCCCTTCTATCCATTCCCCTACCTCCCCGTTTAGTAGCATAGTAAGGAGATCCAAAACTGGGTAGGTCACTAAATTTATTGAGCTGTATGACTGCATGTGGTATTTAATTTACTGTAATTCCTTTAGTAAGAGCTTTGTCAAACACTTACACATACACACACAAACACACACACACACACACACACACACACACACACTGTTTATGTGTGAATGTCAGACAGTAGACTGACAGAATGTCAGGATATTAGGAGGTGGCTTCTGATGTTCCTCTCTCTTGCCTTTTCTGTTGTAGAACAAGAGCACCATGGAAAAATACCAAGACATAGCTCTTCTGCCAAAAGAGCGGTTCAGATTTTTAATTTCCATAGGAATGAATGTGGAAGTCAGCGACAAAGTACCCATGGAAATGTATATAAAAATGAGTGATGACCTCCTAGAGATTGGCGGCAAATCTACACACGAAAGAACTTAAGGAGGAAGCATTTGTGTTATACCACAAATTTTTAACGTGAGAGCCTGCACTTTCCATCTCCTTTCCTGTGACAAATCCCTCACTAATCCTGTCTTCATCTTCATGCTTCTCCCCTCTGCTGGCTTTGAGAACTTGAGAAAGACATCTTTCAGTCAAATTTATGGCAGTTCACACAAATGTTTTCCCTTGCTATTCAAAGACACAAGAACCACAATAAGGGAAATCATGATAGTTCATGAGCATGTTTCCACATGGCCCTCATTTAAGATGAAAGTTGGCAGTTTATGTGGTTGGGTCGGCATTGGTGAGTGTGTCAACTGCTCTATCTCTGGCCAGGCATCCAGTCACAGGCTTATTCCTATGTATGGCAGAGCCCAGATTGCTCTTCTCTTAATCCTGTAGCATATTGTTTGGTTGAGAAAGATGTTAGCATATCCAGTAGCTAGGGGGACCAAAGGACTGTGTACTCCCTGGGGTCAAAGGGGCTTAGCATACTTTCTGTGTTGTTAACCATCCTTGAGTAGGCAGAATCAATGCAGGATGGCAGAGCTGTCACCAGATATTTACATGTATCTTAAGTGACATGAATGCTCTGTGTTTGAGGAAGGGAAAGATGGCAAAGGTCTCACCAGTCCTGCCTAGCCCTGTGTTTGGTGAAAGAGAACCTGAGGACATGAATGCAGGTGACTGTAAGGAGCCCAGGCTCTAGGGAAGAGCTCTGTGGGCCTGAATCTATTGATCTTCAGAAGACTGTTTGTGCTGAGTAGGCATATCTTCATCATGTTCCACAGAGGAAAAGAAAGGTAAGACTTAGACATGAACACAGATACCACATTTTATAATTCTCAGATTGTGCAACTTGTAGAACAAGACTTCTTTTTGTTTTCCACTTTTGGTATTCTGAAACGTGAATGTAATCTCTTGAGATTACAGGAAATATCCTTCTCATTTCCTCAACCTTCCTAAGAGAAATAACTTTGTTACTAGAGTGCTTATGTGTTCACTGCCCCCCCCCCAATATCAGTTTGTCACAGTCAGTTTTCAATCCCACCCTGCACTCAAGAAACTTTCTTGGTTCCTGGACTGACAGGAGTGTTGAAGCAGGCTGGCAGTCTTTGAGGGTGCCTCCTCTCAATAGGATCCACTGCACAGCTCCTTGCAGCTCTGTGTTCTCCCAGTGTTTCCTGTCATTACCTAATGCTCCCTGGGGGAGGTTGTGCCCTGCTCAGAAACAATACTCTGTGCTTCTCCATGAGCACACACCCTTCTCCTTTGGTAGTGGAAGGATGAGACCCCACTCTGTTTTTTTCTTTTGAAGTTCAGGAGGAGGATGGTCTGTTTCTTGATATTCTGTGAGTTCATTAACTCTCCCTGCTGTCTCCTGAGTGCTGGGATGACAAGCACACACAATATCAGCTTAGCTCTACTTCTTGATAGCAGATATTTGAGGAATGAACTAGTCGATAGAAGAATTAGGATCTTTCTTTTTCCAGGCACTGGGATGGATATGGATGTAACATGTCAGGGTGAAACTCTTCTCACTCCAGCAACTTCTGAAACCATGCCTAGAGAGACCAAATTTTTTCAGGGTCTCATTTAGAAATTTGGACCTTTTCTGCTCACATATTCATTCTGCTTTATTGCTTTAGACTCTTCGTGGAGAAACTGAGAAATTTCCCAGAATACTGGAACTCCCTTTCCAAGGGAACACGATCCAAAATCAACAAGGTGGGTCTTCTTTGTGTATGTGGTAGACCTAAATATCCAGAGTCACAGGGAGCTACTTAGCGAAAAGTCACAGATCCTGTCCCTGGGTAAACAGGACATCTCTCTGCATCACAATACAGAAGAAAGGGATGGTAGCATATTGGGGTCAAGTCATAAATAAGATTCTGACATCTCATGGAACTAGATTGTATCCCCAGTGCAGGAAGGGACTTTTAGAGCCTATTCTCCATGGAATGATACTTCTTTAACATGGAGACACGGGGTGGTGGGGAGCCTAAACCCTATCACAATTGATTTAACAGTCTTTGATGATTCCTCATGGAAGGCCTCACCCTCTCAGGGGAGTGGAAGGGGGATGGGATGGGTAGGGGTCTGTGTGGGGAATGGGATGATAGGAGTGAGATGGAACTGGAATAGATATATAAAATAAGAAAAATATTAAATTTAAAAAAAAGTTTCATAAGTCCCTTCCCATTTGTTTTCTTCCCCCCTTTGCTGACATTAGATCAGGTCTAATTCTTCCTTTCTGTTTTGTGTTGCAGACAATACATAGGGTCTTTGACATAGTTGAGGCCTTGAAGAGACAACTCCTGAAGCAATATAGCGAGGAGTATTCAGAATACCTGGCAGATAAGGTCAGTGTGTGAGCATGAAGACAGGATGTTTTTGTGTCACTTAATCAGCCTGTGACCTGGGACTGTGTTTTACTCTCAGCGGAGATTGTGATCCAAGGAATAGGGTCTACACACACTTGCAAACATATGCACTCATACCTATAGAGGACAACACACACATGCACGTACCCATGTACCTATTTACACAACCATATATTCATGCATATTCATTGTCACAGATACATACACCCCAAGTGTATTATGGTTCTGAGAACATGGAGGCCAAATTGTCCCTTAAGAAAGCCTTACAGTAACTGAGTAAAGGGGTGTTGGTTGTTTTTCATAGTACCAGGGTGATGGAGGGGAGCATAGATGCTGTGGTGAATTGTCATACCTGAACACAACTTCCTTTGTTCATCTCTTTATTGGCAGGTCTTTTTGTTCTGACTTTTGAAATATTAGACTAATCCCATTTTTCTTCCCATAGAAAAAAAGAGAAGAAGAAGAGGCTGAAAATAAGGCCTTTTGGCATGAAGTAAGAGATACCATCAAACACTCTGCACACTTTTCCAAATGGTGTGCTCTTGTAGACAGGCTGGTGGATGGAGTGGAGAAAGACTGGAGCGGGGAGGTGGTTCCCAGCCTGGCATTGGCACTTAAAAGTGCTAAAGTGTCCTCTGAAGAAAGCACTGTTATTACAATCGTCAGTGCCATGCAGTCCACAAGAATCCATGAAAGATATCACAAGGGGCCCATCAACAGACACACAGGGTGGAGAGTTGAAGATGGTGGAAAGCCCAGGTAAGTCACCACATGTTCATGACTTTAAAGACTTATGTTTAAAAGGAGCCTATTGCACCCGGATCAGCCACACACATTTGCGAGTGCACCTCACCAGTCTAGTAACGCTGCACTTTTTAAGAGGTGTCTGAAGTTGGGAGCACTGAGCAGCACAGAGAAAGCATCATGCCCCTTGCAATGTTCCTAGTCTTTGTCTTGCCTGGATCCTCTTTGCTGTGGTTAAAGAACCTCGAGTGACCAGTGTTGTCTCTTTCCTTCCAGCCACTCTGACTTCTTGTAAAAGAAGCCTTTAACTTAGTTTAAGCCAGATCAGTTTCTTCCAATCAGATCCCCACCTCTTCAGAGCTCTGTAGAGAATAGAGGAAGCACTTTTAATAAATACTGATATTGCTCATCGTGAGGACTGTGCTGTGCATTAGTATTCCTAAAAGACAATTGTGTTGCATGAAATTACATTTACAGCATTAGGTAGACCTCTGTAGGAAATCCTCAAATATGTCAGGAAGGTAATGACACTGATTGAAGTGCTAGCTGTGACAGCCTCAGAACCTGGGGAGGAATCTCCAGAAAGCACCTGACAATTGGTTATGGGTGGCCAACTGTATATTCAAAGTTGTCTTCAGGTGACATGGCACAGAGAAACAGAGAAGACCTTGTTTCTCACAGCACAGCTAGCTGGGAAGACACAGACCACAGATAGATTCTGTTGGACTAACAGTGCCAGGGAAGGCCTGAACCACAGTCAGTCTGCTTGCATCTACAGATGTGCTCAAATATCTGCGAATCATTACCCACATATGAACATGCACATTCTGAAAAATGCACAGATATCATTGACATGTGCAAACACATGGTTCATATAAGACTAAATTCAAAGGGGAAATCATGAATACTGAAGTAAAAAAAAGTTCTCAAATATGTCACCTAATTACTTTATTACTTTTATTTTTTATTTGTATTATTGGCTTTACAGCCTAAATAGGCCTCAGTTGAAATCCTGGACTCTCACCGAGGAAATGCTTAAAATCCAAATATGCCACTATTGGACTGGATTTTTACAAGTTTCTAAATTATTGGTTGCTTCTTGTCTGGGCTGGCATGAGTCAAATCTCTACTTGAATGCCAACCTCAAGCAAATTACATTTCCCTTTTTAATTATGAATTGGTGAGAGTCAGACTTTCCCAGCTGTGGGCCTGTGTATTCAATAACCCACATATTTACAGATGAGAATAGAGGGTCAGTCTTACAGATCCTTAAGCCTGTGCATGTAGCAGTCTACACATCTGCATAATATAACATGGGAGCAGAAGTAAGCTATGCTGTTCCTTTTGGAATGTAGAAACAACCAGGAAAGAATGAGTGGTCTCAGCTGAGTTGCGAAACCTGTCCCAGACACTTTGCTGAGTTTAGTGCACCATCTTCACTCAACCCTGGAGTCTAGAATGCAACATTTCTTGGTTGTGTGTGCACATGATGTTCTAGGTTCTCAAAGGTCTCCCCCATCGCTACAACATGCCCTATTTGGGACTGTCAATGGTGCTATGACCTTGAGAAAGACTGTGTATGTTTCCATGTAATTTCAAACTCTTAAAATTTGACTGTGTTTCTGGTCAACACGACATAACATGCCCTCTAAAAGCTTTCTTCAAAGTCAAGATATGGAATGATAGTAGGTAGGGTTAGTCTATGTCAGAAAGGCATAGGAGAAGAATGTCACTCTTATAAGACTCAGTCTCAAGTCAAATGAGGACTCAGGGAAATGTACCTCCAGACCTGAGAGTGCAGAGGCCACCAGACCTGAAGAGCAGAACCATGGACAAAGAAGACATGTCTGTTTGAGGAGAGTCGTGTTGGAAGTGTACCATTTTTTCTGTGTGTTTGTCCTATTGAGCTTCCAAAGGGGTACATGTTACCCTCGTGAGTTTAGAGGGGACTTTGACCACGGAGTCTGTGAACCCACAAAAAACCTTATTACAGGCAGCTCTCAGTCACACCTAGAAATAGGTTCGTCCATCCACTCTAGCCAACATTGAATTCCATGCTCACATTGAACTCTGGCCAGAGCTTTGAGAAGAAACTCCTTGCCTGCTTTGTTCTTCTATTATATGTAGAGGGCTCCTGGAGAGATACCCCAATATCTTTGTGATTTTCCTCCAGGCCACCATGCTGAGCTCTGCTCAGGGACACCAGGTCCTGTAACCTCAGACTTGTCTCTCTTTTCCATTGCAGTTCAGAACTCCAAAGGCCTCCGAACTGTGGTCATTCCAAAGGACCTTTGTGATAAGTTTCTGCGTTGTGCACGGAAGAACACCAGGAAAGGCATAGAGACATGCGGTGTATTATGTGGTACCATGGTAAATATATGAACACTCCTTCCTGATCTGAGGCTGTTTCTTTTTCCCCTTCGGCTGCCCATGACTCCCAGAGAATATATCTTGGGGCTGTATCCATACATATCCCTCAACAGAAGGAACCATGTGTGAAATGACATTAGCTAACTTGAATTTTATGACTTTGTATTAGGTTGCTTTTCAGAGGTCCTTGACTTGAACATTTTCATTCAGTGGCATAGTTAGAAATTTTCATTCTACTCAGGGCTGGTGCCTGTAAGTAATCCCAGTCACTGGCAAACTGAGATGGAGGCCACCTAAAAGTTCAACTCGGCTCACAAACAGAATGAGACACTGAAGTAAAAGCAGCTTGACTTGGAGACAGGAATGTGAGAATGAGGAGTGGAGACAGCACCTTGGCTAATTATAAAAGGGAACACTCAAAACTTTCTGTGGCCTGGTGATTGCCTACTCTGTGGTAATGCATAGAATAGAAATTAAACACCTCAGGACCTGTGAGCAGACTTAATGCCAGCTGCAGACAAATCCCTTGATCTAGGTTGTGCTATGGGAGACATCTCATGCTCATCTTATCATCTCTGCGTTTATATGGAATCCCAGCAAAGTATAGGAGCAGTCAAGTTGGGGAATCATTTGGGTGAGGGAGAATGATGAGGGTCATCCACTGGGGTGAGGGCTTCACTTATTTATGGGAAGTGGGATTGGCAGTAACTGTAACTAGTTGTTTCCTTGTGGCAGGTCAAAGAAGAATACCATGTGACCCATGTAATTATTCCTGTGCAGACAGCAGGCCCTGATTATTGTTATGCCCAGAAGGAGGAAGAAATATTTTTTAAGCAAGAGGAACTGGGCCTTCTGACCTTAGGTTGGATCCATGTAAGCAAATTGATCTCTCTGATGGCGAGCTGCTCTTCCAAGTGCACAGCCCAGATCTGTGTTTTCATAGCCAACACATTGCAGTTCTTCAGTCTCTTTGCACATACACTTACAAGTGTTCTAGTGTTTAGTCAAAGGCACATTCCTTTGTGAATTTCAGCTTTACTAATTTACATCTTAATCAGTGTAGTTTTTCAATGTTCCACATCCTTGTGAGTGGGTTGTGCATTTTTGCCTCCCTAGGAGGTAGGAAAACATGCTGTAGGCACCATCTACCAAAGAGCTACATGGAAGTACTTCACTGAGTCAAGAGAGATCACTCTCATGATTTGATTTTGCCTTTATGAAGACGTACTTGTTTTGTGTACAACCAAAGAGCTTCTTCATGCAAAGTTGAATCCACATTTGCTTATTTATATACAATGTCAGATGGAATTATGTTCTGTGAAGCTCCAGGAAGGCAGGAGATAAACCCCTGGAGGCTTTTATTTGCAGAGATTCAGAATACCTGATAATGGTGAGTGTGACAGAAGGAGAAGTGACTTTCTGACAGCTAACAAAACCTAATGGGGACTGCTTGAACACACTGGGGGATTCTAGATCAAAAGGCTTCAGGAGAACTGCTCATGTGGTTCCCAGAAGCCACAGAGGCGGGACAGTAAGAGAGAGAATTCAGAATGTGACCCAAGGGCCATCTCCATCTGCAAGGGCATTCAGTTCTCATGCTGTAGATGGAGTTCATTGAGGAGTTTGGCCTTTGAGCTTTAAGCAGGCCATGGTACCAGAGACTACAAGGTTTAACTAATCCACAGATAACTGAGTATACTGTCAGAATACTGGAATCCTATCATTCTGGAGGTAAGACTTCTGGATGATGACTTTGGCACCAAAATGTAATAAACAGAAAGAAAGAGGCTTGAAAAAAAATGTGCTGAATTCATGTCTATGGGGGAGTCTCACAGGACTGTCATGTTGTGTCATCATCTAGTAGATCTTAGAGGATAGAAGAGTCATGAGTCCACTCTATGCAGAACTGGTTAAGAGAGTCTTCAAATGTACATGAAGGGGGAATTGGCAAGATCAAGTTTTTTATTTTGTTGATTTTACCAGTTTTTACTTCCTTTCCTTTTACAAATGTATATTTTAAAATATAGCTAACTTGTAAGTATGCATCTTTGTGAATAATACACTTAGAGAAGGTTACAGGAACCATCCAAGAGCCGGGTCCAGCTTTACAACTTCCTTCCTATGAGATTGATCAACTTCTTCTTCTAATCATCTCTCTCTCTCATTTCATTAGAATTCATATACTAAGTTTGCCTTCCTTCATGATATCAGTATTTCAGTACTGCTTGTGTCTTGAAATGTAGAGGTTAGATATTTGGTTTTTACATCTGGCTTGCTTGTCTTAACATCTGCAATGTTCACCCCTTTGTGGCATGCAGTTGCCTGAGGTGTGCTTGAACCTGGTTGGCAATGGAGGAAGGGAGGAAAGCGGCATAAGTTAATGCAACATTACTAGGTTCAGTACCACAAAATCAGACCAAATGTGGCTTCTCTTCACATAGGAAGATATCCCACAGCTCTTTATGGCAGGATGGAAGGCAGGGAACTGAAGATCCACAGAGATTCTTGAACTGAAGTTTTAAATAGTTTGCGAACTCTTGGTTAAGATAGAATAGAATGTACTGATGACAGCAGGGAAGGAGATGTAGATTAGAAGCTGAAGCACAAACCTTGGAATGGTTACTCTTAAGGCATCAGGTATAATTAGGCATGGATGAATACAAGTGTAGGTCTAGTGAGGGAACAGCTAAGAGTAACTGTTTAAAGCTCAGCTTCATTTAACCTTGTAGATGAGGTGACCAAAAGATACCATTTCCTTGTCCTCTCCACCTAGCAGACTAGAGATGTTTCCAGCTTGATTTCAGGTGTCATTGTGGGAGGAAGTGGTTGAAACTCCTTGGGACCTGCTGTGTTGGGTATGTCATGGGGCTTACTGGGATTTCTTGAATTCTTTTGTCTCCATAGACCCATCCAACCCAGACAGCCTTTTTGTCGAGTGTGGATGCACACACACATTTTTGTTATCAGAAGATGCTGCCAGAATCAATTGCAGTGGTGTGCGCACCCAAATATAAACAGTGAGTATGTAGAATTTAAGCCTGGGCAGTACAAGAACAAAATCCTCTATGGCTCAGAACACTGCAAAAACATAGCATTATCCAGAGGGTCTTAACCAAGTGCTATAGAAGCCGCCATTTAAGGTGCACATTCTATCTAACAGCAGCTGCTGTTAACAGATGTGCTGACACCACTGTTGGTTTTCTAAGACAAAGCACCAAGAAGTGACCTCAAGAGTCAGAGGTTGAAGATATTGCACACCAAAAACTGCCAAAGAGGGTCATTGTCAATGCCACATTAGTCTGCATTCCTCAGCAGAGCTACTGTTGGGAAAGCAGTGTATCATCCTGCAAAGTATTTTTGTACTCTGGATAATGTCTCACAGGATTTAGTAGTCTCAGGTATAAGCACAATCCTACTTATTGCTCACAATGATTGCCCTGAACAGACCTATTTTTTTTTTTGGCTTGATTCTTCTTTGTGCTTAATTCTACTGTTGAGTATTTTATTTTAGTCAAACTACAAGAAAAGGACCATGAGAGATTAAAGTCACAGAGAGAGATACACATAATGAGTAGAAAAAAGGAGAGGAATGAGAAGGAGAGTAAAGAGAGGAAGAGAAGGGAGGGAGGGCAATTAGGACTATGACAAAGAAGACAAGATCTAACAGAACTTCAATGATAGTGTTGACTAGGAATAGAAGGAAGACATACACATCATCTGTGCGGGAGGAAGCATTGTGCAGATCAGAGCAGAGACAGCAGGAGAGCAGGGGAACAAGTGTAGGTGTGAAAGAGAAAGAAGAGAGGACATAGATAGGAGAGGAGAGAGAGGGAGGAAAGAAAGGGGAAGGGGAGAGAAGAAGAGAGAAAGAGGGAGAGGAGAGAGAGAAGAATGAGTGTGGTGGGGATTTCTGTTTGACTGTGAGTCTGCCTTTCTCTTTTCAGAACAGGAATTTTCACACTGACAACTTTTGGATTAAAAGAAATATCAAGCTGCCCCAGGAGGGGATTCCATCCCCATAATCAGGACTCAGCTCTTTTCTGTGTACGTATCTGTGTACAGGAGAAGAAACATAATAACATTGTGATAATACCAAACCCTGTCCCATAAAATTTATAAGAGCCAGGGATGCAACCACAGAGATTCAAGGAAGCTTGAAATCCTGGAATCAGAATGCTAAGTCTAAGAGGTAGAACACTCTGTGTGTGATTATATGTATCATAATTAATATCTATATGCATCTGTATAGACTTTTCATCACACTCTGATCCTGAACGGAAAATAAGACTTGTACACATTTCAGCTCTACTTTTTAAAAGATATATACACTTTTATATTTCATTATATTTATTCCTGTACTTTCATTGTGTAGCCTTTTTAAAACAGACCGTGTTTTTATTTTAATTCGTTTTCTCTGTGGATTTGCACATGGGAGTTTAGAGCCTGTGTGGTAGAAGATGTTTGCAGATGCCCTAGATATGGAGCAAGGCAGTAAGCACTTCCTCCTTCCCTGCAAGAATAGTGGGTGTTGTTAAATCCAGCACTATTCTCCAAGCCCCACTTTGTAACTCATAGTTCAAACCAGGGTGATCAGTTTTTTTGTAGCCAAAACCTTTCTACCAGAACTGTTCAAAATTACCTAGCTCCATTTTGGAGTACACTAATGTTGTTTTTGAGATACTAAAAGATATTGCTGATTTAAAAAATGAATTATCTATAACATGAGTTCCCAAGTTGCCAATTGTAATGACCCCTTTCATGGCGAAACACACCCATAACATAAGCTCTTGGGCAGCTGCAGTAGGAGATCATCAATTTGAGGCCAGTTGATGTTACATAATAAGACTTTCAGACTGATGATTACCTATCATGTTGTAGACCCAGAGTGACCATCCCCTCAGTGTCATTAAGGTCACCAATACAATCTGATTGATGTAATGACTCCCCACGAGGTGAATTGGGTCTCCTTTGCCATCTGATGGACATTATGACTCCAATGGAGCACTGAACGTACGCATCTCTAACAACAACCACAACAACAAAAAAGCAACAACAACAACAACAAAATCTATTTGCTATGTGACTCTGGAAAATAGGTGGCAAAGATCCTGAGATACATGGGGATGTACTCACTCTATTCATGAGGCATGAGGTGAACTAGGTGGGAGTGTTGGGGGCCAGAACATGTGACATTACTTCTAAGGACATCAAGATTTCACCTCTTGGCTGAGAACTGTCTGGCTGCAATGAACTTCTTCAATCAAAGGCTTACTGCTCAGGATGTGGCTCAGTTGTGAGAGTGTTCTAATTTTAAGCATTCGGATCTGAACTCGTTTCCCAGCACTGATGAAAACAGCTGTGCTTATGATTGCCTATAATCCAGCACTGGGGAGCTCGAAGCAGTAGAATATTGTCAGGATCCCCCCCCCGGCTTACCTAGGCTATGTGTGCTAGCCTATGTCACACAAGGATCTCTTTTGGTATAAATAAAATGTACAACTTGTTTCAAAACTGATTTCCAATCCCTAACAATATTTCCCTTTTTCCAATTGCAGGACTGCAGTCATGTCACCATCCAAAACAGCAGGGTGACAATCACGGATTTGCGATGAGTAAATCCCACTGACCCACCTCAGTGGGAGCCTGTGTGTGTGTGTGTGTGTGTGTGTGTGTGTGTGTGTGTGTGTTTGTGTGTATGAGTATGTGTTTAGTGCATTTGTGTGTGTGTGTGTGTGTGTGTGTATTTTGTGTATATGTGACTGAATGTGTGGTGGTGTGTATCTGTGTATGTATATTAACCTGTGTCATGTATGTTACATCAGTGTTAAGGATGTCAATGGTATGGTAGGTATTTATGGCACACTGTGTTCATTCACAGAGCCCAGATGAACTTAGTTTTACATTTCTGTTTTAGCAATTAGGAAAAGCTTCGATAAAACACAGAAGATTGTCTCACATGAAGTCAAGCCCTCTTGCGGAGAAACCCTGAGTCTAGATGTGAGATCATAGGAATTTCTTTCATTTCAAGGTGAGGTGGCTATATTTCTGACTCGTCAGTAATATCTTTCTTTAATAATGCACAAAATGACAAATGCGATACAGCAATATGGACAAAGCCATCAGCTCAATCATGAGCATTGCAAAGGAAACGTAATCTACAATGTGTTTTAATTTATGACATTTGATATATTCATGGCTGCATTTTGAGGTGAAAGATCATAGCTCTTTCGAATAAGGAGAGAAAAATTGATCAAAGATTGCATTCTACTAGAATTACAATTCTAAATTGTGAATGTAATTTTCTGTTTTTGTTTCAGCGTCTTGTATTTGTAATGAGACCTGATGCTAGAAACCCTTTGACTAACAACATTCCCTGACTAAAACAGACTGTATGTAATATTTCACATAAAAGAGGTATGTGTATAAATTGAGAACAAAAAGTACAAAATGCAAGTTTTTAAAAATCATTTGATATTAGGAATCATTTACAGATTATATACACTGTAAAAATGAATAAGACAAGGTTTACATATTTTATGTCAACAAAGTATAATAGTACATCTAAGAACATAATGGGATTTCAAATTTAATAAAGATTGCTTTTATTGCATTTTAGAACCACAATGTTAGAAAGGATTTGAACATGACTGGTGGCCCCTCTTTTCCGAGTACCACAGGGAAACCTTTTCAAGATGACAAGCTTCCTGGTAAACATTTTATTCTTACATCCATCCTTACCTTCAAATGTCCCTCATAGCGAAGCAAAATTTATTCCCATTACCCAGATATACAATCTTCTGAACCAATTTTGATTTTCTGTGCAAATATTCAGCCATACATCATTTCTCTACATGAAATCTTATAGTAAATCTATAGTTAGGTTATTCATATTTAGTAATTATACCCTCAGATGACATCTTAATAGTTTTCATTTGAATTAGTCATATGGTCTATGAAAAATTTAGTGAATTCTGTTTTCTTTTTATATTTATATATTAGAAAGAGCTTTCTAAATCCACAGCTGTCACATACCAGTTGTCTTCCCATCCATCGTATTTACAAATTGTTCTATTTGTCTGGCTTGCATTATGCATATAAAACTGTTTACATTTTATTTTCCTTCCATTTGAATTGAAATTATCCTATTATTGGGAAATGATATAACAATTAAGGTTCCATAACTTACTGAGTTTAAGGTGTATTTCTTCTTCCAAAACAATTTGTATCATTGAAGATCATTCAATTAGCATTAGTAAATTATTAAATTACTAAGGGAATAACAGTACTTAGTGAATGTACAATTTCTTCTATTGAGAAGATAATTGTCAAGATAATTTGGTCCAACTCTAAACTGTTGCTTGTTTGAATTTTTATGCATGTGTAGGTGGGAAAGACTGATTGCATATCCAGTACCGAGGAGACCAGGTAATGGAGAAAGCAAAAGTGTTAGTTGTTGATAATGGCAGTTGACAAAGCTTGTAATTTACTAAGTGGTATTTGTAAATGTCAGACAATATAAATTAGTAGGAACAAATTAATTACAAATTAACTAATAGGCATAAGTGAAGAAAGATACTTTCACGATTGCTGTGCAACTGAGCTCACGCTCAGAATTAGTCACCTCAAGTTCAACAAATTTAGTTATCCTCTGTGCAACTGTGTCTTCATATGTAAGGATGGAATAACATCTGGGTGAGTAGGTGTTATAGCAGAAGAAAATATATCATATAATTTACTATAGTCAGTCTTTAATATTTGCAAGGCACATGTCTTCATACATTTTTGTCTTCTGTGCTCATTGTTTCACGGTTCTGCACTTATGTGTAGACAAAAACATTATAGCACTCCTTGTGAGATACTGTGAGCAGAAAGCAGATGTCCTCTGGACTGAGCAATGGATGTGGGACACATGATGAACTTCAGACTGTGTCTCCATGAGATCTGTGCATGCTCATTCTCTCTGCAAACTGGAGCACTCACAACTTTACATTAGTTCAAGTAATGTTCTGATAATCTACTTTTCCAAATTTGTACTGCATAAGTAATAATACTCACCCAATTTGTAGTATAATAAGCATTCAACTCATGAACCAATCACTTTTATGCTACAAGGATGATGTTTGTCTTATTTAATTCTTTACAGAACAAGATTTGTAGGATGAGTGCCAATTGAATGTGACTTTCTCTAGAAGCTGGCATTGTGGGCCCACAGATCAGTACACATAAAATAGATCATTCTGGAAAGTTTCTTACTTAGGCCCCGTACCTATATCTCAAGTGCTTATTAGGACAGATTGCATAGTTCAATCTTGAATTCATGTTTTCCTTCTCTCATTTGTAACCATGTGAACCTCCTATACATAATTTATTTTCATAAAAAATAATAATTATCAAGAGTGACTTCTATGGTAATTTGAAGCTTCTGGATTCTTTATCAGTCAAAATATGCTAATTCACTTCACCTCTGAATATATAGGTATCATTTTAGAAATGTAAGTTTTGGGACTTGCATTATTTGTTGATGTTTTCCCTGATGGTATTTTAGCTTTGCCAAATTATGTTTCTAATATATTTCCTTGGAATCTTATTTGTATCGTATTTTGTAAATAGGTCATTCACTGTGATCTTCTCAGCCTATATCATACTGTGCATCGTGTAGGATAAAAGTCATAGAGGTTCATGTGACTCAGTGGGAGGAGTGAGGAGTACTTACCCAATATTTGTAAGAATCTATATTTAGTAGAAAATTTGTTCAGAAAAAAATGTCAAATTATTAGAAATACCTGTGGTGTTCTTGTCTGTAGAAAGATTTTTAATGGTTTAGGTGATTTATAGTCTAACCATGAAAGCCAGATTTGCATCAGAATTCTGATGTGTTTATTTCCCCCTCTTGATTTATGTGGGATTACAAATATCTATTATTATGCCACCAGTAAATTTTTCATAACTATTTTTGTTTCCACAGAAAATGAAAAGATGTGGATTCCTTCCAGACTAATGTGGTTTGATCACGCCAGACCGCCTGAAACAGAGTACAAGCTGATCCTACATTCAAAACAGCTGGACAAAACAGCCCTACAGACTACAGCCAGGATATCTGAATCTTCTTGGAATCCCCCAAGACAGCGCCCCTTACCAGCAGGAAGTAGTTTGGAAAGAACGACGCCCAAATTCCCAAATATTTGTATAAATGTTTGTTTTCATTTAATTGGACTTTGTTATATAAAATTAAATTTAAAAAAAGAAAAAATATTTCAAAATAACTATATTTTTTTACAAAAAATTAACTTAACTTTTTCTTGCCGAGTCAAAAACCACTTTCTAGTAGTTGTACCTAGACATCTGAGACAAGGAAGTGTTAAGTGCTACATAAGGTGTATAGACGAAACAGCGCTTCTATTCAATTCAATCATTGTGTGTTTGTTCTAAAGTGACCTTTAGGATAAATACATCAATTTTTCATCAAATCACTCTCCTGAACACTGAAAGTATGTTTGACAGTGTCCTCAAATGCTGCCAAGAACAAGCAGTCATGTATTTCATGATTCAATAGGATTTATTTCTCCCTTCCAGGCCCACCTTTGACAACTTGACTTTGGTTCTGCACAGTTTAAAGGAAAGTAAGTGTGATACTTATTTTTCTCACTGTTGTCACAAACCCCATGTTCTAAGCAGCTGGAGAGGAAGAGAAATTCATTTGGATCACAATATACAGATAATACAAAAGGAAACCAGTGAGTGGTGATCGATGTACAAGCCAATTCCTCACAAAAATGCCAAAATTTAGTGCTGGGAGAGAATTGGACCTTGAATGGGTTGATATCACAAACCCCTGAGATTCAGAAACCATTTTAGAAGAAGGTTAGGAGGTGTGTAAGAGTTGAGACTGTGGACAAGGGCAGCAGCAACAGCAAACATTTGTAGAAATGACAGAGCAAATGTGACCTGCACATGACCTGCACAGAACTTTTCTTGTCAATGTTTCTCATGGATGATATGGGACCCAACCTGAGGGACAGCAGTCTGTTAGTGATTGCTAAGAAATGGGTGCCATTTTCTTTAGTGGTGCAGCCCCTGACATAAATGCTCTTTTCTCAGGAAATGACACACTGGACACTTAGGCAAGAAGCTGCAATTAGACTCAGCATTATTATATTACAGAAGACATGAAAGTGGAAAGGAATGGTGGTTTCAGCAAGAGAGGGAGAAGTATGACAGTGGGCAGTGAGAGTAATAGCTAAAATTTATTGTATAATCTCTGACACTGTCACATAAAATAAGAGAATAAAATAAGATGGGCTGATACTTTATTTAGATTTATTAAAGTTTGCCTGAGGATTCAGAAAGCTAAGTCACAAGCCATAGAAGTCAGGCACAGGTTTTCAATCCCAGGTCTCCAGATTAAGAAGTAGATGGATTTCTGTGAATGCAAAGCTACCAAGATCAACACAAGCTTGATCCAGTCCTAAAGAGGAAAAATTGACACAAAAGACATTCTCAGCACCAGGAATCATGTGCCTTTAAACCCAGCACTAGAGGGGTATAAAAGATAGATGTAGAGGTTTTAGTAGTATATCATGTATTTATTCTCCAGCCACAATGAATATAGTAAGACCCTGAAGTCTCCGTATTCTCTAGCCACACTGAGGAGAAGTTATATATATTCTGAAGGTTGTTGTGAGCCAGAGTAGCCTTCTATTCTGAGGTAGAGAAGAAGTTGTGTTCAGCTGCTTTGCTTTTCTGATCTTCAATTGAAGGTTAACCCCAATATCAGTCTCTGGCCCTTTTATTTTTCATGCTATAGAAAGGGGGGAAAGGGAGGAAGAAGGAAGAAGGGAGGCAGGAGTGGTGGAATGAAAGAAGGGCACCATGGATATTGTTTTATGTATAAAGGGCATGAACCAGATGATGATGGAGTCAGAAGGTCTTTCCTGGACATCATGTACAGGTTCCTTGGAGTTGCTGGAGAGAGGAGACACATTTGCAGAGTAATGCATATTGGTAAAGGATGGAGCCAGCAGGACGAGCCATGAAGAGGAAACCGGATGCAGAGAGCTGATGGGGCCAGGAGGACCAGTGATGCAGAGAATTTTGATCCCAGGAGCCAATGGAAACTGGAAGACCAGCTAGGGTGGAGGTGTCAGGGGAGGAGATACATAGAACTGTTCAGTAACAAAGTATCCCAGACAGTCTCCCTCCAGTGACATAGATCTCCAACATGTCCCCCCATCTCTGGATGAGATTGATCACAGTGAGGATGTCAGTGTCCCCATCTTACCTCATTATTGTACTTTCTTTTCTCCTGGCTTTTACAGCTAGGTATTTGTTATGTTGTTATCTGAGAAGAGCCAAACATAATCTGGTTGTTTCCTAATTAACTGAGTAAATTATGTTTTCATTTTCCCTTTATTTTACTAATGTTTAAGTCTAAAATGTCTCCATACTCATCATCATCTTTGTTGCTCCATCTTCCTCCTTGCTTGGAAGATATATATATATATATATATATATATATATATATATATATATATATGTATGTATGTATGTATTTGTATATGTATATGTATATATGTATATATATGTATGCATATATATATACACACATATGTGTGTGTGTATACAGTCTTATATGTTTGTGTCTCAGTGTGTATAAACTTATATGTGTTTATGTATATATGTGTATATATAATACATACATATATATACATATATAGGTGTTTGTGTTTGTAATCATATTTGCATGTATATTCTTGTGTGTATGTGTGTGTCCCAACACAGCTGAAAATCTCAGCCTTGCTTAAGTTTTGCTACTTCTCTTTTCTCTTCTGAATTCCAATTTAAATACACTATGATAAATCAACCAGTGATAATTTTTTAAACAATATATATTTTTTTTAAAGAGTGGGTTTCTTTGTGGAACTTGGAGACGAGGCTTGACTAAAATCAAGAGTTCTGCCTGTCTCTGCCTTCCATGTGCTGGGATTAAATGCATGTGCCACCGCTGCATGGCCTTTTTACATTTTTATTAATTTATCTTTTACATTCCAAGGCCATTACCTCCCGCCATGTCTCTCACAATTCACATCTGCTCCTCAGAGGGTAACACCTCCCCTAGTAATTTTACTACAGTCATCTCACTGAGGCATGAAAATGGCACCTCCATAGCACCCACACACCTGTGTCTCCTCTGAACAATTGATCTCTCCATAGAATGGGCTCCGCTAAGTCAGTTTGTGTATTAGACTTGGATCTTGGAACCCCAGCCAGTAACCTCATATGTGTCCCATCTACACCATTGCCACCTTTGTTAAGGGAGTCTAGTTGGGTCTTAAGCAGATTCCCCTTTGTCAGACCAGAGTCAGTGATCACTCACTATCTTGTATCAGCTGACTCTGTGAGTTTCCCCTTCTCAGTCTTGTCTCCATTGTTCATACTCTTACTCTTCACTCACTTCGTTTGTACTCAGGAGCTTGACCCAATGAATATTGAAGTGACTAGAGCCTCACCCAGCCATGAGAGGCTGCAGAAGACCCAGCAAGATGTAGGTTTACCAGCATGTGCTGACCTTTTGTCTAGCTTCTGACCTTGCCTGACCTTGCTGAACCTTGCCCCAGTCACAAGGAAGCCAGATCTCTCCATGAGGCAAGGAACCAATCTGAAGTTAGCTGGCTGGGTCTGAATACTTTATAGTATGCGAAGTACAGAGCATAGCAGCCTCCATGGTAGGCCTCTAAACATGGCAACAATTTCTGTTGATTGTTGGCCAATCAACAAAGGACAGTTCGTCCAAGCCTGGAGTCACACACCCTGAGACTGTTGCAGACCCCAGACCCAGACACTCCCCTTCCTCTACCACAAAGAATCCCCTGCCCTATCATCCCTCTGGCTGCTTCTCAATCCACCCAATTTGTCAGATGGATAGAGGACACAAGTTAATACAGTTAACTAATCAATTAAAACTCTTTGCTTTTGCATCAGATCAGTTCTCTTGGTGATTTTTGGATTCAGAATTTGTGCACAATAATTAGGTGTGGATTTATGCATCTGTTTCCATCTTTTTCTAGAAAAGGGTTGTAGGTTCTCTGGGATTGTGGATTGTAGACTTTGTATCATTTGCTTTATGTCTGGTATCCCCTCATGAGTGAGTGTATACTATATTTGCCTTTGGGGATGCAAGTGGTTTTTTCTAGTTTTTCTCACTTGCCTGCCAATTTTGGATGCTTTTGTTTCTTAACATTGATTAGTAGTCCACTGTGTAAATGTACCACACTTTCCTTATCCTTTCTTCGGTTGACAGACATCTAGGCTGTTTCCAGGATCTGGCAATCATGAATAATACTACTATGAACATAGTTGAGTAGTTGTCCTCTTTATGTGGATGTGCCTCTTTGGGAACATGCCCAAAAGTAGTAATCGAGGATCTTGATATAAGTTCATCTCTAGCTTTCTGGGAAATCTCCACACTGATTTTGATACCAGTTATAAGAGTTTGCATTCTTGCCAGCAATGGAGGAGTGTTACCCTTTCTCTACATCTTCTCCAGCATAAGCTGTCATCAGTGTTTTAGGTTTCAGCCTTTCTGAGATTATTCTGGTGAGACTCTTCTGTTTATATCTCTACCCCATTTTTAAAAATTAGATCATTTGGTGTTTTGATGCCTAGTTTCTTCAATACTCTGTATAATTTGGAGATTAGCACTCTATCAGATGTGGGGTTCCCATTCTATAAGAAACTGTGTTATCCTGTTGAAGATGTATTTTTCTTTATAGAAGCTTCTCAGTTTCAGGAGGTATCATTTATTAATTGTTGCTGTCAGTGTCTGTGCTACTGGTGTTCTGAGTCTGAAGTTGATTCTGGGCTGATGTTTCAGGACTAATTTTGAAGCTGCTGTCCCTACATTCTTCATGCACCACAGTGAATTAAATTTCCCCTGTTTACATATTGTCTTCTTTGTTAAAATTCTATTTTTTGTTTGTACTTTTTAATTGAAATGCACCCCATATAAAACTATACAGGGCAAGTTGTAGTTGCTGCCCTAGTATAACACTGACAGAGAAAACAGTTCCAGTGATATATATATTCACCCATTCCTCCAGTGCACCCTACAAATGCCGGTACCTGATTTAGCATCTATCAGAGTGTGTTTGAGAAAATGCCCATAATAAGTAAACCCAATAATGTACACACTACCTCTGTTTTTGAGACAGAATCTCCCTATCTATGTAAGCCGTCTACCTGGGAACTGGCTATGTACATCAATTGGCTACAATCTCACAAAGATCCACCTGCCTCTATCTCATGAGTGATGGGATTAAAACATTTTAGAAGGTTACTTGACAAAAATGATACATATTTATGGCATTTTGAAATTTACATATTACGAGATGGTAAAATCTACGCTAATTAATCCAATAAAGTCATAATATTGTTTTTGTGGTGAGAAATTAAAATTTCAGTGATTCTTTCAAGTATATGATATTACTTAGTTACTATATCTTACATTAGATTATTATATGTAAACATTTGGTTTCCTTTAAAAAGTTAATTAGACAATAGTGGCCTAGGGGTGTATCTCAGTGAATGAACACATATACATCCAGGCTTGAGTTTTATTTCAGATCTGCGGGGAGTGGGGTTTGGGGTAGACAACAGAAAGTATGGGTGTCATTTCATGGGGTGTAGAATCAAAAGTAGCATGACATCTGTGGTTTCTGGGACACAGACAAAAGTCAGCCTCTTTCAGGTTATTAGTATCTCTCATTTTAAAAGAATTATTTTTACTTTATAAGTAGCTTTTCTTTCTGTTTTCTGAGTCCATGTTTTTCAGCTGTCCTGGAACTCACTTTGTAGACTGGCAGGTCTGGACCGCACAGAGATCATCTTGCCTTTCTACCTAGTCTTGGGAATATAGGTATGTGCTACCATGCCTGGCCTTATTCTATAGTGTTTTGAATGCATCTAGGTATGTGCATTGTGTATGTATGTGTACCTGGTTTCTGAAGAGGCCATAAGAGGGAAACAGATTCTTTGGAACTGGACTTACATAGATGGTTGTAAGGGTTTATGTGCTTAATGTGTTATTGAACCCTGATCCTCAATAAGAATAGCAGGTGCTCTTAGCTGCTGAGCCATCTTTCAGCCCAGTTATTAGGAATCTTTTAATGAACCCCTTTCAAATACCTAGCATAGTTTTGGGTAACAGTCAGTGTATCCTGTGATTCTCAGAATACAGTGGGATGGCAGTTCGCACAGAGAGACAGTGCTTACTAAGATATTTGCTTTGTAGGAAGGAAGTGCCCCCCCCCACTTTATAATCTTCAGAAAACAGTATATGAAGAGAGATATATATTAGAATTTTTGTGATTATTATTTATGATAGCAAAGTACTCAGAATGGTATTTGACATGGATGGACTGAGCAAAGGAAGTACGTACTGATTTGTTTGGTAAATTAAATATATCATATGGGTGATAGAGTGCACACCTATAATCCTGGCACTCAGACAGCTGGGCAAAGAGGACAAAGCATTTGAGGCTCACTTAGCATACACAGTGAGGCCACATCTGGAAAAGTCAATGAAAGTTTTGTAAATATCTGATTTCTAGGCATCGCTTAGGAGAATTACCTCACAGATGAGTACATATAATCTTTGTTTTAAAAAATGATTTTAAACACTTTGTGTGTGTTTGTGTGTGTGTTTGTGTGTGTGTTTGTGTCCCAAGCTTGGCTATGGTTCCCTGCATCTGGTTCTATCAGGGACATCAGGAAGGCTTTGTGATGACAATTTGAGTAGTCATGAATGTCATTATAGGGGAAGGCCAGTTCAGGTATACTCTCCACTTTTGTTAGGAGTCTTAGATACACAGGTATTTGAAAATCAGGTCTCTACTCAGCTTCCTTCCCTTTTTCCTTCTGATTTTATTTATTTTTATTTCCGTGCATTGGCAAGATAATAAAAGAAAGTCAATAAATAAATCGATTCATCATTCTCTATTTGACCTTATAAAATATCAATGCCAAATGTGTCAGAGGTCAATGTGCAACATACACTTAAAATGTACGTTCCTGTTGTAGTATAGGCTTGAATGTTTAGGGAATGACCTGAATGGAGGAAAATATAAACCACTCCAGAAATCCTGGCAGTAGCTGACAAATGATCTCTCATGAAAGTAAAGAGTTTATTGCCAGCAAATTAAGGAGTTACCTGAGAGTATTTTGTAAAGAAATTCTTTGCTATTGACTCCTCAATTAGATGATTTAATATCTGGATTATTTGCAATTACATAAAATATGTAAATCACGAGAAAGAAGTCAACAAACTTACTAAAGGAACAAGAAAAAGACAGTCCTCACAGATTTACTGTCAATCAGTTGAGGAGGCATCAGGGAAATACGTGGTGAACCTGCAGTAGCTGCAAACCAAGGCCAATGAGAAATAAGTGGGAAAGAGAGCTAAGGGAGTTTTCAGAAGGAAATGCTATACTTAATACTCTGCTGGGAGGTATGGGATGGTTTGCAGCATGGTTGGATATAAGTATATGGATCCTCCAGAGCCAAAACCTATCCTAAAACATGGTTCATGTACAGCTTTCCAAAGACCTCAGTATATTTTTTAAACAGGTACTTGCCCATCATTGTTGATGGCATCACTGTGTGCAGAACATTAGTGAACCAAGCATAGTGTCCAAAAGCATTGTCAAAGATGAAGCTCAGTGATGTACTGAGAATGTGCAGTCTTTTCAGCCTTATATAAAAAGTAGTTCTGTTGTTTGTAGTATGCAGATCCAAATGGGGCTCGATGAGGTGGCTCGGGAGATGAGGACACTTGTTCTTCTTGCAGTTCCCAGGATGAATACAGAGTATCTCATGTTGACTTTCAAACTCAGTGAAATCTAGATTCCTGAGATCTGGTGCCCTCTTCTGTCTGCCTTGGGCACTCCACACAGGAAATCATAAAATGAATTAAAACCTGAAATGCATGATTTCAAACTGGATACAACTTGAGGTAAACATATTAATCAACTTAAAACCATTTCAAAAAGATAGTCACCCATGGGTATGTTCACTTCACAAAGAGTTGCTTGACTGTATACACCTGAAATCCTGTATTTCATGCATTTGCAGGAATTGCTCTGTCCCAGACCAGCATTGATTAAAGGGCTGGGGTGCGAGGTTCAAAGTCGTAGGAATTGTGAAGCAAGCACGATTGTGATCACTATACATTATAAACTCTGAGAAGCATACCATGTTCAGTAACTAATATAATGAAAATAAAAGACAAGGAGAATAATTCTATCAACACTGCATAATATCGATCAATTTCCATATCCATATCCTTCTCCGTGTGAAGGTAAATGTGCAGTTAGAGATGTGCACTTGGCAGCGTTCTGTCGCTTCTGTGGGGCCCACCTCTTCATGGCCTCCCTCTCTGACCTCTGTTCTGCTGTGGTGGGCTGAGGGGGGAGTGGCCGTGGAATATCACTTTCCTTTATGGAATTGGTTGGCAGCTGAAGTCTAGCCACAGATATTGCATTTGAGGTTTGGGAGGTGATGGGGCCTTGTTTCTGGCAACAGAAACAAGCTCCTTTGGGAGTACAGTATGAGATGATGCTGGGCAAGGCCTATTGCAAAAATGGATGTGGTTGGTTATTTTAGGTGGTGTGGCACTGGTGGCAGTCAGAACAGCTGTCTTGTCAGATGCCATCAAAGACATGCTGGCAAGAGCTGGTTGGAATAGTTTGAGTGTGGTAAACTGCGTTGACTGGGACTGTGGCCTCACAGAGTAAGCTTCAGTGGGCATGCTGGAAACCCGGGGGTGATGCTTTCGGGAAACAGCTCTGGCTTGAGGTTTGTCCAGGTTTGGAAAGCTGGAGGTACTTACTTGACCTTCCCAGGAAGGGGCAGCTCATCCAGGGATGGAGATGGACAATCACTGTGACCACTGCTCTGTGCTGTGTAAGCATTTACCCAGGTTTGAGCAGGCCCTCGGCCATCAAGTGTCTCATCCAGCAGGAATGTGATGGCAGGCCCTGTCCTGTGATCTTTGTTCCTGCAGAAGTTTATCAGAGCCTGGGAGGAGTAGGTGCCCATTTTCTTCTCACTCCTATTTTCCCATGGGTAAATGACATGCACTGCCTCCAGCATGCCGGGATGTGTTTGAGGCTTTTTAAAGCTGTCCTGGCTGGGCCCAGGTGGATGTCTCTTCCCAACTGGGGCAAAACCTGTGTTAATTATGTATATTTTTTTAAAGTTCCTTTCTTCTGATCTTGTCTAGTGGTAAGAATGGGATGATGAAGTCTCCAACTATGAGTGTGTGAGTTTATTTTTTGTGATCATTGAGTTTTGTACTGTTTCATTTTCGAATGCAGGTACTTTTATTTGGAGCATAGATACATATTCACAACTGAGACTTTGTACTCATGGATTTCTCCTGTGATGAATATGAAATGAAGCAACTTTTTGAAGTGACCAAGACCATGTTTCCTTCTTGCTATTCACTTTGCTACTCAACTCCCCTGCCAGAGTGTAGTGGGAAATGTTGATACATTCATGGAAGTTAATTTAAGAAATCTCTGAATTAAGCTGGGTGTTGGTGGCACACTCGATTAATTCCAGCACTCCAGAGGAAAAGGCCGGCAGATCTTTGTGAGTTCAAGTCCAACCTGGTCTACAAAGCAAGTTCCAGGATAGGCTCCAAAGTACTACAGGGAAACCCTGTCTAAAACATGAAGCAAACAAAAAAAAAAATCTTAGCCTGACTCTAATACTGTAAGCAAGCACCCAATCAAATCCTTCCTGGCAGAACAGATGTTTTGGTCATGGTAGCTTTTACAACAGGAAAGCAGTAATTCAGACACTCACCAAGTATATCATCTGTGCATCGAAATATGTTAATGTTATCCTTTTGTGGTGATATCTTGTTTACACAAATAAAGTCTGTTTGGGAGTCAGATATAGATGCAAATGCTGAGAGATCAGAGAGAAGGAGCAAGCCACAGCTCATTATTTCTCCTAAGCATCTCATTAGAGAACAAAAGTATTTCCTGTTTTTCCCTGCTTATAACCTGTTTCTGCCTACCTACATCAGCTCCTATCTTTCTGGGCAGTACTGCAGACCACTATGGTTAACTAGTGGCAAAGTCCATTCTCAGAACCTCAGAAAGACTTTATTTGTGTAAGAAAGATATCACCACATCAGTTAAAATGAGAAAATCCTGTGTCAATGATTAATGACTGTATTAATGTCCACTTGTAACAAACTTGTGACACTGTTCCTGAATTAAGTGTCTTAATAACAGAAACTGTCATGTCTGGGTTTTATGCTTTCAGCTGCCCAGATTGCTGCCATGTAAGGATGCTCTAGTCTTCCTGCAGGTGTTCCCTCTGTCCCTTTAACACATGGCTTCTGGGATCGCCATTGGCTTTCACCAGCTTAATGACATCATCCTCCCTCAGCCAATCAGCACTAGATAGTGTTATGAGGTTACCTTGGTAATAACTGACCAAACGTTCTTCACTGCTGAGCATCTTTGATCGTGCCCAGACGTGGACTTTTTTACTGCAAAACCCAACAACCAGAGTACTCATCCCTTTATCCAGATCCTACAACTTTTAGAAACCAAGAACCTGTTCTTTCATCCCTTAATCCATATCTACTCCTTTTCTTTGTTGTTCCTGACTTGAAGATGTCAGGTAGGAAAAACAAATAGCACCATTTTTTTTTTAATGGACAGCTCCGTAAACTGGGAAGCATCAAACAATGTGGGATTAAGGGGAAAATGGTGAACATCAGGATGATGGCATTAAATGTAGTCTTGGACAGTCCATCCTGTCACTAAATGTGTCTTTACTTTCCTTGGTGAGATAGCAGGCTGGAAGGGCTCTCTGAGGTATTGTGTCTTAAGAGTATGAAAGAAGGAAACCAGACTATTCCTGGGACTGTTTCAGCTGAAGCACAGAGAGCTGGGTATGTAGACAGGTCAAGTAAGGGCCATGATTCTTCCCTGCACTAATTTTGTCTCATGAGAATTACCATGTTAATACTGTGGAACAGTGTAGTTAGGATATCAGTGGAAATGTCTGCAATATCTTCCACACCTCCATGAGCAGGGTTGCCTGGCCACCCAGGCTTGATAGGCAGCTATGTCTTACTCATGGACCAGAAGGCAAGTTTCTCGGACCTGGGCTATTACAGTTAGGCCTATTACTTGATGGGAGTGATGGGTCTGTGTTTCATGTCTAGAACACAAAAGCAATAGTGTTTCCTGTTGTGACTCTCAAAACAAACTCTTGAAGAGTAATGTCAGTTCCAGGACTGTTTTGTTTTTTGGTGTGTTCCCTGAGCACTTGGGAGCTGAGGTACCTGTGCCACCACTAGCAAAGCTCTGTCCAATTTTAAAGGAAATTTTCTTCATGTTAAAATTCTTTTTAATTTCTCAAATGATAATATTTTTATTGATGATGTTGGGAATGATTTTGTAAACCATCCAGTCACACTAGCTTACTTCTCCTCCCATGTTTTCCCTCCAAAATTTTTGACCATTCCAAAGTACAATTGAAAAAGACTATAGTAAGTCTATGTTTTCTTGACCATATCTTCCCTGGAGCATGGTCAAAGTCTCACTGTCCCACCTCTTAAATATAACTGAGCCCTCCTCCACTGCCAGTATTCCTGCTTTCTGCTTGAGCCATCAAGTGTATAGAGTAACACTTCAGCATCTTTATCACAAGTTAATGACTCTCCTCAGTGCCTTTTGGTCTAGACTGTTTCTTTTTAATGTGAGGGAAGGTACAAATCTCCTGTAATCATTTCTCATTCTTAATTATGAGTCTGTCATCATAGATACCACTGCAGAGGAAGCCAATGACACCACAGATCATTGACTTCTACTTGGCTTCAGGGGGCAGCATAGATTATAGGGACAAACCTGGCATGGAGCTACAGCACAGTCTATGGAGTTCTTTTGAGGAGGCTCAATTCAGATAAAGAACCACTCTCCGTCTCCATTAGTGTGAGCTTCTGCAGCTCTGATTCACTTCTACTTGGCCTGTTCATGGAGCTGTGTTCTTGCCATCAGCCAGCATCAACTTCTTCTTTTCAATCTCATGAGAATGCTTTTAAAAGGCATCTTCCCACAGGACCTGATATTTTAATTCTTTCAGAGTTCTTTTGTTCTCTCAATATCCTCTGCTCTCTCATCTCCCCTCTGTGCCTCCCTGGGTCTCTAAGCCTCCTGGAGCTGCTCTGTGGTTGTGCAGATGCCTGCAGCCACTGCCATCTCAAATTGATGTCTACTGTAAATTCTTGAAGAACATTTTGATGTAATCCCTGTTTTTTCAATTGAAATTGAAGTTACGTCATATCTACAACCTCATCAGCTGTATAATAGGATTAAAAGCCTTCACCCCTATGACCGTAGTGGTCATTAAGTTAGCAATGCATATATGAACAAAAACTAACATTAATTACTGGAGAAGAGGAGGTTTTGTTTTCATAAGTTCTTTTATTCTTGCTTACAGGCAAATTTTTAAAATCCTGTCTCAGACACCAACAGAGCTCACCGGGACTTTTCACTCCCATGGCCCCTAATGGGGTAAGTCTCATTCCTTTTGAAAACAATGTTCTTTGACATGCAATCATATATAGAAATTTAAAGAAATGGAATCATTTTTTAAATTAGTTGTTATTTAACTTAAAATCTATGTTATTATACATATGAATGCCAGGTGCCTCTTCCTCCCTTCTATCCATTCCCCTACCTCCCCCTTTAGTAGCATAGTAAGGAGATCCAAAACTGGGTAGGTCACTAAATTTATTGAGCTGTATGACTGCATGTGGTATTTAATTTACTCTAATTCCTTTAGTAAGAGCTTTGTCACACACTTACACATACACACACAAACACACACACACATACACACACACACACACACACACTGTTTATGTGTGAATGTCAGACAGTAGACTGACAGAATGTCAGGATATTAGGAGGTGGCTTCTGATGTTCCTCTATCTTGCCTTTTCTGTTGTAGAATAAGAGGACCATGGAAAAATACCAAGACATAGCTCTTCTGCCAAAAGAGCGGTTCAGATTTTTAATTTCCATAGGAATGAATGTGGAAGTCAGCGACAAAGTACCCATGGAAATGTATATAAAAATGAGTGATGACCTCCTAGAGATGGCGGCAGATCTACACACGAAAGAACTTAAGGAGGAAGCATTTGTGTTATACCACAAATTTTTAACGTGAGAGCCTGCACTTTCCATCTCCTTTCCTGTGACAAATCCCTCACTAATCCTGTCTTCATCTTCATGCTTCTCCCCTCTGCTGGCTTTGAGAACTTGAGAAAGACATCTTTCAGTCAAATTTATGGCAGTTCACACAAATGTTTTTCCTTGCTATTCAAAGACACAAGAACCACAATAAGGGAAATCATGATAGTTCATGAGCATGTTTCCACATGGCCCTCATTTTAGATGAAAGTTGGCAGTTTATGTGGTTGTGTCGGCATTGGTGAGTGTGTCAACTGCTCTATCTCTGGCCAGGCATCCAGTCACAGACTTATTCCTATGTATGGCAGAGCCCAGATTGCTCTTCTCTTAATCCTGTAGCATATTGTTTGGTTGAGAAAGATGTTAGCATATCCAGTAGCTAGGGGGACCAAAGGACTGTGTACTCCCTGGGGTCAAAGGGGCTTAGCATACTTTCTGTGTTGTTCACCATCCTTGGGTAGGCAGAATCAATGCAGGATGGCAGAGCTGTCACCAGATATTTACATGTATCCTAAGTGACATGAATGCTCTGTGTTTGAGGAAGGGAAAGATGGCAAAGGTCTCACCAGTCCTGCCTAGCCCTGTGTTTGGTGAAAGAGAACCTGAGGACATGAATGCAGGTGACTGTAAGGAGCCCAGGCTCTAGGGAAGAGCTCTGTGGGCCTGAATCTATTGATCTTCAGAAGACTGTTTGTGCTGAGTAGGCATATCTTCATCATGTTCCACAGAGGAAAAGAAAGGTCAGACTTAGACATGAACACAGATACCACATTTTATAATTCTCAGATTGTGCAACTTGTAGAACAAGACTTCTTTTTGTTTTCCACTTTTGGTATTCTGAAACGTGAATGTAATCTCTTGAGATTACAGGAAATATCATTCTCATTTCCTCAACCTTCCTAAGAGAAATAACTTTGTTACTAGAGTGCTTATGTGTTCACTGCCCCCCCCCCCAATATCAGTTTGTCACAGTCAGTTTTCAATCCCACCCTGCACTCAAGAAACTTTCTTGGTTCCTGGACTGACAGGAGTGTTGAAGCAGGCTGGCAGTCTTTGAGGGTGCCTCCTCTCACTAGGATCCACTGCACAGCTCCTTGCAGCTCTGTGTTCTCCCAGTGTTTCCTGTCATTACCTAATGCTCCCTGGGGGAGGTTGTGCCCTGCTCAGAAACAATACTCTGTGCTTCTCTATGAGCACACACCCTTCTCCTTTGGTAGTGGAAGGATGAGACCCCACTCTGTTTTTTTCTTTTGAAGTTCAGGAGGAGGATGGTCTGTTTCTTGATATTCTGTGAGTTCATTAACTCTCCCTGCTGTCTCCTGAGTGCTGGGATGACAAGCACACACAATATCAGCTTAGCTCTACTTCTTGATAGCAGATATTTGAGGAATGAACTAGTCGATAGAAGAATTAGGATCTTTCTTTTTCCAGGCACTGGGATGGATATGGATGTAACATGTCAGGGTGAAACTCTTCTCACTCCAGCAACTTCTGAAACCATGCCTAGAGAGACCAAATTTTTTCAGGGTCTCATTTAGAAATTTGGACCTTTTCTGCTCACATATTCATTCTGCTTTATTGCTTTAGACTCTTCGTGGAGAAACTGAGAAATTTCCCAGAATACTGGAACTCCCTTTCCAAGGGAACACGATCCAAAATCAACAAGGTGGGTCTTCTTTGTGTATGTGGTAGACCTAAATCTCCAGAGTCACAGGGAGCTACTTAGCGAAAAGTCACAGATCCTGTCCCTGGGTAAACAGGACATCTCTCTGCATCACAATACAGAAGAAAGGGATGGTAGCATATTGGGGTCAAGTCATAAATAAGATTCTGACATCTCATGGAACTAGATTGTATCCCCAGTGCAGGAAGGGACTTTTAGAGCCTATTCTCCATGGAATGATACTTCTTTAACATGGAGACACGGGGTGGTGGGGAGCCTAAACCCTATCACAATTGATTTAACAGTCTTTGATGATTCCTCATGGAAGGCCTCACCCTCTCTGGGGAGTGGAAGGGGGATGGGATGGGTAGGGGTCTGTGTGGGGAATGGGATGATAGGAGTGAGATGGAACTGGAATAGATATATAAAATAAGAAAAAATATTAAATTTAAAAAAAAGTTTCATAAGTCCCTTCCCATTTGTTTTCTTCCCCCCTTTGCTGACATTAGATCAGGTCTAATTCTCCCTTTCTGTTTTGTGTTGCAGACAATACATAGGGTCTTTGACATAGTTGAGGCCCTGAAGAGACAACTCCTGAAGCAATATAGCGAGGAGTATTCAGAATACCTGGCAGATAAGGTCAGTGTGTGAGCATGAAGACAGGATGTTTTTGTATCACTTAATCAGCCTGTGACCTGGGACTGTGTTTTACTGTCAGCGGAGGTTGTGATCCAAGGAATAGGGTCTACACACACTTGCAAACATATGCACTCATACCTATAGAGGACAACACACACATGCACGTACCCATGTACCTATTTACACACCCATATATTCATGCATATTCATTGTCACAGATACATACACCCCAAGTGTATTATGGTTCTGAGAACATGGAGGCCAAATTGTCCCTTAAGAAAGCCTTACAGTAACTGAGTAAAGGGGTGTTGGTTGTTTTTCATAGTACCAGGGTGATGGAGGGGAGCATAGATGCTGTGGTGATTTGTTATACCTGAACACAACTTCCTTTGTTCATCTCTTTATTGGCAGGTCTTTTTGTTCTGACTTTTGAAATATTAGACTAATCCCATTTTTCTTCCTATAGAAAAAAAGAGAAGAAGAAGAGGCTGAAAATAAGGCCTTTTGGCATGAAGTAAGAGATACCATCAAACACTCTGCACACTTTTCCAAATGGAGTGCTCTTGTAGACAGGCTGGTGGATGGAGTCGAGAAAGACTGGAGCGGGGAGGTGGTTCCCAGCCTGGCATTGGCACTTAAAAGTGCTAAAGTGTCCTCTGAAGAAAGCACTGTTATTACAATGTCAGTGCCATGCAGTCCACAAGAATCCATGAAAGATATCACAAGGGGCCCATCATCAGACACACAGGGTGGAGAGTTGAAGATGGTGGAAAGCCCAGGTAAGTCACCACATGTTCATGACTTTAAAGACTTATGTTTAAATGGAGCCTATTGCACCCGGATCAGCCACACACATTTGCGAGTGCACCTCACCAGTCTAGTAACGCTGCACTTTTTAAGAGGTGTCTGAAGTTGGGAGCACTGAGCAGCACAGAGAAAGCATCATGCCCCTTGCAATGTTCCTAGTCTTTGTCTTGCCTGGATCCTCTTTGCTGTGGTAAAAGAACCTCGAGTGACCAGTGTTGTCTCTTTCCTTCCAGCCACTCTGACTTCCTGTAAAAGAAGCCTTTAACTTAGTTTAAGCCAGATCAGTTTCTTCCAATCAGATCCCCACCTCTTCAGAGCTCTGTAGAGAATAGAGGAAGCACTTTTAATAAATACTGATATTGCTCATCGTGAGGACTGTGCTGTGCATTAGTATTCCTAAAAGACAATTGTGTTGCATGAAATTACATTTTCAGCATTAGGTAGACCTCTGTAGGAAATCTTCAAATATGTCACGAAGGTAATGACACTGATTGAAGTGCTAGCTGTGACAGCCTCAGAACCTGGGGAGGAATCTCCAGAAAGCACCTGACAATTGGGTATGGGTGGCCAACTGTATATTCAAAGTTGTCTTCAGGTGACATGGGACAGAGAAACAGAGAAGACCTTGTTTCTCACAGCACAGCTAGCTGGGAAGACACAGACCACAGATAGATTCTGTTGGACTAACAGTGCCAGGGAAGGCCTGAACCACAGTCAGTCTGCTTGCATCTACAGATGTGCTCAAATATCTGCGAATCATTACCCACATATGAACATGCACATTCTGAAAAATGCACAGATATCATTGACATGTGCAAACACATGGTTCACATAAGACTGAATTCAAAGGGGGAAATCATGAATACTGAAGTAAAAAAAAAGTTCTCAAATATGTCACCTAATTACTTTATTACTTTTATTTTTTTATTTGTATTATTGGCTTTACAGCCTAAATAGGCCTCAGTTGAAATCCTGGACTCTCACCGAGGAAATGCTTAAAATCCAAATATGCCACTATTGGACTGGATTTTTACAAGTTTCTAAATTATTGGTTGCTTCTTGTCTGGGCTGGCATGAGTCAAATCTCTACTTGAATGCCAACCTCAAGCAAATTACATTTCCCTTTTTAATTATGAATTGGTGAGAGTCAGACTTTCCCAGCTGTGGGCCTGTGTATTCAATAACCCACATATTTACAGATGAGAATAGAGGGTCAGTCTTACAGATCCTTAAGCCTGTGCATGTAGCAGTCTACACATCTGCATAATATAACATGGGAGCAGAAGTAAGCTATGCTGTTCCTTTTGGAATGTAGAAACAACCAGGAAAGAATGAGTGGTCTCAGCTGAGTTGCGAAACCTGTCCCAGACACTTTGCTGAGTTTAGTGCACCATCTTCACTCAACCTTAGAGTCAGAATGCACATTTCTTGGTTGTGTGTGCCGATGTTCTAGGTTCTCAAAGGTCTCCCCCATCGCTACAACATGCCCTATTTGGGACTGTCAATGGTGCTATGACCTTGAGAAAGACTGTGTATGTTTCCATGTAATTTCAAACTCTTAAAATTTGACTGTGTTTCTGGTCAACACGACATAACATGCCCTCTAAAAGCTTTCTTCAAAGTCAAGATATGGAATGATAGTAGGTAGGGTTAGTCTATGTCAGAAAGGCATAGGAGAAGAATGTCACTCTTATAAGACTCAGTCTCAAGTCAAATGAGGACTCAGGGAAATGTACCTCCAGACCTGAGAGTGCAGAGGCCACCAGACCTGAAGAGCTGAACCATGGACAAAGAAGACATGTCTGTTTGAGGAGAGTCGTGTTGGAAGTGTACCATTTTTTCTGTGTGTTTGTCCTATTGAGCTTCCAAAGGGGTACATGTTACCCTCGTGAGTTTAGAGGGGACTTTGACCACGGAGTCTGTGAACCCACAAAAATCCTTATTACAGCCAACTCTCAGTCACACCTAGAAATAGGTTCGTCCATCCACTCTAGCCAACATTGAATTCCATGCTCACATTGAACTCTGGCCAGAGCTTTGAGAAGAAACTCCTTGCCTGCTTTGTTCTTCTATTATATGTAGAGGGCTCCTGGAGAGATACCCCAATATCTTTGTGATTTTCCTCCAGGCCACCATGCTGAGCTCTGCTCAGGGACACCAGGTCCTGTAACCTCAGACTTGTCTCTCTTTTCCATTGCAGTTCAGAACTCCAAAGGCCTCCGAACTGTGGTCATTCCAAAGGACCTTTGTGATAAGTTTCTGCGTTGTGCACGGAAGAACACCAGGAAAGGCATAGAGACATGCGGTGTATTATGTGGTACCATGGTAAATATATGAACCCTCCTTCCTGATCTGAGGCTGTTTCTTTTTCCCCTTTGGCTGCCCATGACTCCCAGAGAATATATCTTGGGGCTGTATCCATACATATCCCTCAACAGAAGGAACCATGTGTGAAATGACATTAGCTAACTTGAATTTTATGACTTTGTATTAGGTTGCTTTTCAGAGGTCCTTGACTTGAACATTTTCATTCAGTGGCATAGTTAGAAAATTTCATTCTACTCAGGGCTGGTGCCTGTAATCCCAGTCACTGGCAAACTGAGATGGAGGCCACCTAAAAGTTCAACTCGGCTCACAAACAGAATGAGACACTGAAGTAAAAGCAGCTTGACTTGGAGACAGGAATGTGAGAATGAGGAGTGGAGACAGCACCTTGGCTAATTATAAAAGGGAACACTCAAAACTTTCTGTGGCCTGGTGATTGCCTACTCTGTGGTAATGCATAGAATAGAAATTAAACACCTCAGGACCTGTGAGCAGACTTAATGCCAGCTGCAGACAAATCCCTTGATCTAGGTTGTGCGATGGGAGACATCTCATGCTCACCTTATCATGTCTGCATTTATATGGAATCCCAGCAAAGTATAGGAGCAGTCAAGTTGGGGAATCATTTGGGTGAGGGAGAATGATGAGGGTCATCCACTGGGGTGAGGGCTTCACTTATTTATGGGAAGTGGGATTGGCAGTAACTGTAACTAGTTGTTTCCTTGTGGCAGGTCAAAGAAGAATACCATGTGACCCATGTAATTATTCCTGTGCAGACAGCAGGCCCTGATTATTGTTATGCCCAGAAGGAGGAAGAAATATTTTTTTAAGCAAGAGGAACTGGGCCTTCTGACCTTAGGTTGGATCCATGTAAGTAAATTGATCTCACTGATGGCGAGCTGCTCTTCCAAGTGCACAGCCCAGATCTGTGTTTTCATAGCCAAGACATTGCAGTTCTTCAGTCTCTTTGCACATACACTTACAAGTGTTCTAGTGTTTAGTCAAAGGCACATTCCTTTGTGAATTTCAGCTTTACTAATTTACATCTTAATCAGTGTAGTTTTTCAATGTTCCACATCCTTGTGAGTGGGTTGTGCATTTTTGCCTCCCTAGGAGGTAGGAAAACATGGTGTAGGCACCATCTACCTAAGAGCTACATGGAAGTACTTCACTGAGTCAAGAGAGATCACTCTCATGATTTGATTTTGCCTTTATGAAGACGTACTTGTTTTGTGTACACCCAAGGAGCTTCTTCATGCAAAGTTGAATCCACATTTGCTTATTTATATACAATGTCAGATGGAATTATGTTCTGTGAAGCTCCAGGAAGGCAGGAGATAATCCCCTGGAGGCTTTTATTTGCAGAGATTCAGAATACCTGATAATGGTGAGTGTGACAGCAGGAGAAGTGACTTTCTGACAGCTAACAAGACCTAATGGGGACTGCTTCAACACATTGGGGGATTCTAGATCAAAAGGCTTCAGGAGAACTGCTCATGTGGTTCCCAGAAGCCACAGAGGCGGGACAGTAAGAGAGAGAATTCAGAATGTGACCCAGGGGCCATCTCCATCTGCAAGGGCATTCAGTTCTCATGCTGGAGATGGAGTTCATTGAGGAGTTTGGCCTTTGAGCTTTAAGCAGGCCATGGTACCAGAGACGGCAAGGTTTAACTAATCCACAGATAACTGAGTATACCGTCAGAATACTGGAATCCTATCATTCTGGAGGTAAGACTTCTGGATGATGACTTTGGCACCAAAATGTAATAAACAGAAAGAAAGAGGCTTGAAAAAAAATGTGCTGAATTCATGTCTATGGGGGAGTCTCACAGGACTGTCATGTTGTGTCATCATCTAGTAGATCTTAGAGGATAGAAGAGTCATGAGTCCACTCTATGCAGAACTGGTTAAGAGAGTCTTCAAATGTACATGAAGGGGGAATTGGCAAGATCAAGTTTTTTATTTTGTTGATTTTACCAGTTTTTACTTCCTTTCCTTTTACAAATGTATATTTTAAAATATAGCTAACTTGTAAGTATGCATCTTTGTGAATAATACACTTAGAGAAGGAAACAGGAACCACCCAAGAGCCGGGTCCAGGTTTACAACTTCCTTCCTGTGAGATTGATCAACTTCTTCTTCTAATCATCTCTCTCTCTCATTTCATTAGAATTCATATACTAAGTTTGCCTTCCTTCATGATATCAGTATTTCAGTACGCTTGTGTCTTGAAATGTAGAGGTTAGATATTTGGTTTTTACATCTGGCTTGCTTGTCTTAACATCTGCAATGTTCACCCCTTTGTGGCATGCAGTTGCCTGAGGTGTGCTTGAACCTGGTTGGCAATGGAGGAAGGGAGGGAAGCGGCATAAGTTAATGCAACATTACTAGGTACAGTACCCCAAAATAAGACCATATGTGGCTTCTCTTCACATAGGAAGATATCCCACAGCTCTTTATGGCAGGATGGAAGGCAGGGAACTGAAGATCCACAGAGATTCTTGAACTGAAGTTTTAAATAATTTGCGAACTCTTGGTTAAGATAGAATAGAATGTACTGATGACAGCAGGGAAGGAGATGTAGATTAGAAGCTGAAGCACAAACCTTGGAATGGTTACTCTTAAGGCATCAGGTATAATTAGGCATGGATGAATACAAGTGTAGGTCTAGTGAGGGAACAGCTAAGAGTAACTGTTTAAAGCTCAGCTTCATTTAACCTTGTAGATGAGGTGGCCAAAAGATATCATTTCCTCGTCCTCTCCACCTAGCAGACTAGAGATGTTTCCAGCTTGATTTCAGGTGTCATTGTGGGAGGCAGTGGTTGAAACTCCTTGGGACCTGCTGTGTTGGGTATGTCATGGGGCTTACTGGGATTTCTTGAATTCTTTTGTCTCCATAGACCCATCCAACCCAGACAGCCTTTTTGTCGAGTGTGGATGCACACACACATTTTTGTTATCAGAAGATGCTGCCAGAATCAATTGCAGTGGTGTGCGCACCCAAATATAAACAGTGAGTATGTAGAATTTAAGCCTGGGCAGTACAAGAACAAAATCCTCTATGGTTCAGAACACTGCAAAAACATAGTAATATCCAGAGGGTCTTAACCGAGTGCTATAGAAGCCGCCATTTAAGGTGCACATTCTATCTAACAGCAGCTGCTGTTAACAGATGTGCTGACACCACTGTTGGTTTTCTAAGACAAAGCACCAAGAAGTGACCTCAAGAGTCAGAGGTTGAAGATATTCCACACCAAAAACTGCCAAAGAGGGTCATTGTCAATGCCACATTAGTCTGCATTCCTCAGCAGAGCTAGTGTTGGGAAAGCAGTGTATCATCCTGCAAAGTATTTTTGTACTCTGGATAATGTCTCACAGGAATTAGTGGTCTCAGGTATAAGCACAATCCTACTTATTGCTCACAATGATTGCCCTGAACAGACCTATTTTTTTTTGGCTTGATTCTTCTTTGTGCTTAATTCTACTGTTGAGTATTTTATTTCTTTAAGTCAAACTACAAGAAAAGGACCATGAGAGATTAAAGTCACAGAGAGAGATACACATAATGAGTAGAAAAAGGAGAGGAATGAGAAGGAGAGTAAAGAGAGGAAGAGAAGGGAGGGAGGGCAATTAGGACTATGACAAAGAAGACAAGATCTAACAGAACTTCAATGATAATGTTGACTAGGAATAGAAGGAAGACATAAACATCATCTGTGCGGGAGGAAGCATTGTGCAGATCAGAGCAGAGACAGCAGGAGAGCAGGGGAACAAGTGTAGGTGTGAAAGAGAAAGAAGAGAGGACATAGATAGGAGAGGAGAGAGAGGGAGGAAAGAAAGGGGAAGGGGAGAGAAGAAGAGAGAAAGAGGGAGAGGAGAGAGAGAAGAATGAGTGTTGTGGGGATTTCTGTTTGACTGTGAGTCTGCCTTTCTCTTTTCAGAACAGGAATTTTCACACTGACAACTTTTGGATTAAAAGAAATATCAAGCTGCCCCAGGAGGGGATTCCATCCCCATAATCAGGACTCAGCTCTTTTCTGTGTACGTATCTGTGTACAGGAGAACAAACATAATAACATTGTGATAATACCAAACCCTGTCCCATAAAATTTATAAGAGCCAGGGATGCAACCACAGAGATTCAAGGAAGCTTGAAATCCTGGAATCAGAGTGCTAAGTCTAAGAGGTAGAACACTCTGTGTGTGATTATATGTATCATAATTAATATCTATATGCATTTGTATAGACTTTTCATCACACTCTGATCCTGAACGGAAAATAAGACTTGTACACATTTCAGCTCTACTTTTTAAAGGATATATACACTTTTATATTTCATTATATTTATTCCTGTACTTTCATTGTGTAACCTTTTAAAAACAGACCCTGTTTTTATTTTAATTCGTTTTCTCTGTGGATTTGCACATGGGAGTTTAGAGCCTGTGTGGTAGAAGATGTTTGCAGATGCCCTAGATATGGAGCAAGGCAGTAAGCACTTCCTCCTTCCCTGCAAGAATAGTGGGTGTTGTTAAATCCAGCACTATTCTCCAAGCCCCACTTTGTAACTCATAGTTCAAACCAGGGTGATCAGTTTTTTTGTAGCCAAAAACTTTCTACCAGAACTGTTCAAAATTACCTAGCTCCATTTTGGAGTACACTAATGTTGTTTTTGAGATACTAAAAGATATTGCTGATTTAAAAAATGAATTATCTAGAACATGAGTTCCCAAGTTGCCAATTGTAATGACCCCTTTCATGGCGAAACACACCCATAACATAAGCTCTTGGGCAGCTGCAGTAGGAGATCATCAATTTGAGGCCAGTTGATGTTACATAATAAGACTTTCAGACTGATGATTACCTATCATGTTTTAGACCCAGAGTGACCATCCCCTCAGTGTCATTAAGGTCACCAATACAATCTGATTGATGTAATGACTCCCCACGAGGTGAATTGGGTCACCTTTGCCATCTGATGGACATTATGACTCCAATGGAGCACTGAACGTACGCATCTCTAACAACAACCACAACAACAAAACAACAACAACAACAACAAAATCTATTTGCTATGTGACTCTGGAAAATAGGTGGCAAAGATCCTGAGATACATGGGGATGTACTCACTCTATTCATGAGGCATGAGGTGATCTAGGTGGGAGTGTTGGGGGCCAGAACTTTTGACATTACTTCTAAGGACATCAAGATTTCACCTCTTGGCTGAGAACTGTCTGGCTGCAATGAACTTCTTCAATCAAAGGCTTACTGCTCAGGATGTGGCTCAGTTGTGAGAGTGTTCTAATTTTAAGCATTCGGATCTGAACTCGTTTCCCAGCACTGATGAAAACAGCTGTGCTTATGATTGCCTATAATCCAGCACTGGGGAGCTCGAAGCAGTAGAATATTGTCAGGATCCCCCCCCCGGCTTACCTAGGCTATGTGTGCTAGCCTATGTCACACAAGGATCTCTTTTGGTATAAATAAAATGTACAACTTGTTTCAAAACTGATTTCCAATCCCTAACAATATTTCCCTTTTTCCAATTGCAGGACTGCAGTCATGTCACCATCCAAAACAGCAGGGTGACAATCACGGATTTGCGATGAGTAAATCCCACTGACCCACCTCAGTGGGAGCCTGTGTGTGTGTGTGTGTGTGTGTGTGTGTGTGTGTGTGTGTTGTGTTTGTGTGTATGAGTAGTGTGTTTAGTGCATTTGTGTGTGTGTGTGTGTGATTTTGTGTATATGTGACTGAATGTGTGGTGGTGTGTATCTGTGTATGTATATTAACCTGTGTTATGTATGTTACATCAGTGTTAAGGATGTCAATGGTATGGTAGGTATTTATGGCACACTGTGTTCATTCACAGAGCCCAGATGAACTTAGTTTTACATTTCTGTTTTAGCAATTAGGAAAAGCTTCGATAAAACACAGAAGATTGTCTCACATGAAGTCAAGCCCTCTTGCGGACAAACCCTGAGTCTAGATGTGAGATCATAGAAATTTATTTCATTTCAAGGTGAGGTGGCTATATTTCAGACTCGTCAGTAATATCTTTCTTTAATAATGCACAAAATGACAAATGCGATACAGCAATATGGACAAAGCCATCAGCTCAATCATGAGCATTGCAAAGGAAACGTAATCTACAATGTGTTTTAATTTATGACATTTGATATATTCATGGCTGCATTTTGAGGTGAAAGATCATAACTCTTTTGAATAAGGAGAGAAAAATTGATCAAAGATTGCATTCTACTAGAATTACAATTCTAAATTGTGAATGTAATTTTCTGTTTTTGTTTCAGCGTCTTGTATTTGTAATGAGACCCGATGCTAGAAACCCTTTGACTAACAACATTCCCTGACTAAAACAGACTGTATGTAATATTTAACATAAAAGAGGTATGTGTATAAATTGAGAACAAAAAGTACAAAATGCAAGTTTTTAAAAATCATTTGATAATAGGAATCAATTACAGATTATATACACTGTAAAAATGAATAAGACAAGGTTTACATATTTTATGTCAACAAAGTATAATAGTACATCTAAGAACATAATGGGATTTCAAATTTAATAAAGATTGCTTTTATTGCATTTTAGAACCACAATGTTAGAAAGGATTTGAACATGACTGGTGGCCCCTCTTTTCCGAGTACCACAGGGAAACCTTTTCAAGACGACAAGCTTCCTGGTAAACATTTTATTCTTACATCCATCCTTACCTTCAAATGTCCCTCATAGCGAAGCAAAATTTATTCCCATTACCCAGATATACAATCTTCTGAACCAATTTTGATTTTCTGTGCAAATATTCAGCCATACATCATTTCTCTACATGAAATCTTATAGTAAATCTATAGTTAGGTTATTCATATTTAGTAATTATACCCTCAGATGACATCTTAATAGTTTTCATTTGAATTAGTCATATGGTCTATGAAAAATTTAGTGAATTCTGTTTTCTTTTTATATTTATATATTAGAAAGAGCTTTGTAAATCTACAGCTGTCACATACCAGTTGTCTTCCCATCCATCGTATTTACAAATTGTTCTATTTGTCTGGCTTGCATTATGCATATAAAACTGTTTACATTTTGTTTTCCTTCCATTTGAATTGAAATTATCCTATTATTGGGGAATGATATAACAATTAAGGTTCCATAACTTACTGAGTTTAAGGTGTATTTCTTCTTCCAAAACAATTTGTATCATTGAAGATCATTCAATTAGCATTAGTAAATTATTAAATTACTAAGGGAATAACAGTACTTAGTGAATGTACAATTTCTTCTATTGAGAAGATAATTGTCAAGATAATTTGTTCCAACTCTAAACTGTTGCTTGTTTGAATTTTTATGCATGTGTAGGTGGGAAAGACTGATTGCATATCCAGTACCGAGGAGACCAGGTAATGGAGAAAGCAAAAGTGTTAGTTGTTGATAATGGCAGTTGACAAAGCTTGTAATTCACTAAGTGGTATTTGTAGATGTCAGACAATATAAATTAGTAGGAACAAATTAATTACAAATTAACTAATAGGCATAAGTGAAGAAAGATACTTTCACGATTGCTGTGCAACTGAGCTCACGCTCAGAATTAGTCACTACAAGTTCAACAAATTTAGTTATCCTCTGTGCAGCTGTGTCTTCATATGTAAGGATGGAATAACATCTGGGTGAGTAGGTGTTATAGCAGAAGAAAATATATCATATAATTTACTATAGTCAGTCTTTAATATTTGCAAGGCACATGTCTTCATACATTTTTGTCTTCTGTGCTCATTGTTTCACGGTTCTGCACTTATGTGTAGACAAAAACATTATAGCATTCCTTGTGAGATACTGTGAGCAGAAAGCAGATGTCCTCTGGACTGAGCAATGGATGTGGGACACATGATGAACTTCAGACTGTGTCTCCATGAGATCTGTGCATGCTCATTCTCTCTGCAACCTGGAGCACTCTCAACTTTACATTAGTTCAAGTAATGTTCTGATAATCTACTTTTCCAAATTTTTACTGCATAAGTAATAATACTCACCCAATTTGTAGTATAATAAGCATTCAACTCATGAACCAATCACTTTTATGCTACAAGGATGATGTTTGTCTTATTTAATTCTTTACAGAACAAGATTTGTAGGATGAGTGCCAATTGAATGTGACTTTCTCTAGAAGCTGGCATTGTGGGCCCACAGATCAGTACACATAAAATAGATCATTCTGGAAAGTTTCTTACTTAGGCCACGTACCTATATCTCAAGTGCTTATTAGGACAGATTGCATAGTTCAATCTTGAATTCAT
Organism: Phodopus roborovskii; assembly: GCF_943737965.1. Classification (NCBI taxonomy): domain Eukaryota; kingdom Metazoa; phylum Chordata; class Mammalia; order Rodentia; family Cricetidae; genus Phodopus; species Phodopus roborovskii. Next base: position 69,301 of record NW_026126906.1, on the reverse strand, counting down.
GTTTTCCTTCTCTCATTTGTAACCATGTGAACCTCCTATACATAATTTATTTTCATAAAAAATAATAATTATCAAGAGTGACTTCTATGGTAATTTGAAGCTTCTGGATTCTTTATCAGTCAAAATATGCTAATTCACTTCACCTCTGAATATATAGGTATCATTTTAGAAATGTAAGTTTTGGGACTTGCATTATTTGTTGATGTTTTCCCTGATGGTATTTTAGCTTTGCCAAATTATGTTTCTAATATATTTCCTTGGAATCTTATTTGTATCGTATTTTGTAAATAGGTCATTCACTGTGATCTTCTCAGCCTATATCATACTGTGCATCGTGTAGGATAAAAGTCATAGAGGTTCATGTGACTCAGTGGGAGGAGTGAGGAGTACTTACCCAATATTTGTAAGAATCTATATTTAGTAGAAAATTTGTTCAGAAAAAATGTCAAATTATTAGAAATACCTGTGGTGTTCTTGTCTGTAGAAAGATTTTTAATGGTTTAGGTGATTTATAGTCTAACCATGAAAGCCAGATTTGCATCAGAATTCTGATGTGTTTATTTCCCCCTCTTGATTTATGTGGGATTACAAATATCTATGATTATGCCACCAGTAAATTTTTCATAACTATTTTTGTTTCCACAGAAAATGAAAAGATGTGGATTCCTTCCAGACTAATGTGGTTTGATCACGCCAGACCGCCTGAAACAGAGTACAAGCTGATCCTACATTCAAAACAGCTGGACAAAACAGCCCTACAGACTACAGCCAGGATATCTGAATCTTCTTGGAATCCCCCAAGACAGCGCCCCTTACCAGCAGGAAGTAGTTTGGAAAGAACGACGCCCAAATTCCCAAATATTTGTATAAATGTTTGTTTTCATTTAATTGGACTTTGTTATATAAAATTAAACAAAAAAAAAGAAAAAAAATATTTCAAAATAACTATATTTTTTTACAAAAAATTAACTTAACTTTTTCTTGCCGAGTCAAAAACCACTTTCTAGTAGTTGTACCTAGACATCTGAGACAAGGAAGTGTTAAGTGCTACATAAGGTGTATAGACGAAACAGCGCTTCTATTCAATTCAATCATTGTGTGTTTGTTCTAAAGTGACCTTTAGGATAAATACATCAATTTTTCATCAAATCACTCTCCTGAACACTGAAAGTATGTTTGACAGTGTCCTCAAATGCTGCCAAGAACAAGCAGTCATGTATTTCATGATTCAATAGGATTTATTTCTCCCTTCCAGGCCCACCTTTGACAACTTGACTTTGGTTCTGCACAGTTTAAAGGAAAGTAAGTGTGATACTTATTTTTCCCACTGTTGTCACAAACCCCATGTTCTAAGCAGCTGGAGAGGAAGAGAAATTCATTTGGATCACAATATACAGATAATACAAAAGGAAACCAGTGAGTGGTGATTGATGTACAAGCCAATTCCTCACAAAAATGCCAAAATTTAGTGCTGGGAGAGAATTGGACCTTGAATGGGTTGATATCACAAACCCCTGAGATTCAGAAACCATTTTAGAAGAAGGTTAGGAGGTGTGTAAGAGTTGAGACTGTGGACAAGGGCAGCAGCAACAGCAAACATTTGTAGAAATGACAGAGCAAATGTGACCTGCAAAAGACCTGCACAGAACTTTTCTTGTCAATGTTTCTCATGGATGATATGGGACCCAACCTGAGGGACAGCAGTCTGTTAGTGATTGCTAAGAAATGGGTGCCATTTTCTTTAGTGGTGCAGCCCCTGACATAAATGCTCTTTTCTCAGGAAATGACACACTGGACACTTAGGCAAGAAGCTGCAATTAGACTCAGCATTATTATATTACAGAAGACATGAAAGTGGAAAGGAATGGTGGTTTCAGCAAGAGAGGGAGAAGTATGACAGTGGGCAGTGAGAGTAATAGCTAAAATTTATTGTATAATCTCTGACACTGTCACATAAAATAAGAGAATAAAATAAGATGGGCTGATACTTTATTTAGATTTATTAAAGTTTGCCTGAGGATTCAGAAAGCTAAGTCACAAGCCATAGAAGTCAGGCACAGGTTTTCAATCCCAGGTCTCCAGATTAAGAAGTAGATGGATTTCTGTGAATGCAAAGCTACCAAGATCAACACAAGCTTGATCCAGCCCTAAAGAGGAACAATTGACACAAAGACAATCTCAGCACCAGGAATCATATGCCTTTAAACCCAGCACTAGAGGGGTATAAAAGATAGATGTATGGGTTTTAGTAGTATATCATGGATTTATTCTCCAGCCACAATGAGTATAGTAAGACCCTGAAGTCTCTGTATTCTCTAGCCACACTGAGGAGAAGTTATATATATTCTGAAGGTTGGTGTGAGCCAGAATAACCTTCCATTCTGAGGAGAGAAGAAGTCGTGTTCAGCTGCTTTGCTTTTCTGATCTTCAATTGAAGGTTAACCCCAATATCAGTCTCTGGTCCTTTTATTTTTCATGCTACAGAAAGGGGGAAAGGGAGGAAGAGGGAAGTAGGGAGGCAGGAGTGGTGGAATGAAAGAAGGGCACCATGGATATTGTTCTATGTATAAAGGGCATGAACCAGATGATGATGGAGTCAGAAGGTCTTTCCTGGACATCATGTACAGGTTCCTTGGAGTTGCTGGAGAGAGGAGACCCGTTTGCAGAGTAATGCATACTGGTAAAAGATGGAGCCAGCAGGACGAGCCATGAAGAGGAAACCGGATGCAGAGAGCTGATGGGGCCAGGAGGACCAGTGATGCAGAGAATTTTGATCCCAGGAGCCAATGGAAACTGGAAGACCAGCTAGGGTGGAGGTGTCAGGGGAGGAGATACATAGAACTGTTCAGTAACAAAGTATCCCAGACAGTCTCCCTCCAGTGACATAGATCTCCAACATGTCCACCCATCTCTGGATGAGATTGATCACAGTGAGGATGTCAGTGTCCCCATCTTACCTCATTATTGTACTTTCTTTTCTCCTGGCTTTTACAGCTAGGTATTTGTTATGTTGTTATCTGAGAAGAGCCAAACATAATCTGGTTGTTTCCTAATTAACTGAGTAAATTATGTTTTCCTTTTCCCTTTATTTTACTAATGTTTAAGTCTAAAATGTCTCCATACTCATCATCATCTTTGTTGCTCCATCTTCCTCCTTGCTTGGAAGATATATATATATATATATATATATATATATATATATATATATATATATGTATATGTATGTATTTGTATATGTATATACATATATATGTATGCATATATATATACACACACATATGTGTGTGTGTATACAGTCTTATATGTTTGTGTCTCTGTGTATAACCTTATATGTGTTTATGTATATATGTGTATATATAATACATACATATATATATACATATATATAGGTGTTTGTGTTTGTAATCATATTTCCATGTATATTCTTGTGTGTATGTGTGTGTCCCAACACAGCTGAAAATCTCAGCCTTGCTTAAGTTTTGCTACTTCTCTTTTCTCTACTGAATTCCAATTTAAATACACTATGATCCATCATCCAGTGATAATTTTTTAAACAATATATATATTTTTAAAGAGAGGGTTTCTTGTGGAACTTGGAGACCAGGCTTGACTAAAATCAAGTGTTCTGCCTATCTCTGCCTTCCATGTGCTGGGATTAAATGCATGTGCCACCGCTGCATGGCCTTTTTACATTTTTATTAATTTATCTTTTACATTCCATTGCCATTACCTCCCCCCATGTCTCTCACAATTAACATCTGCTCCTCAGAGGGTAAAACCTCCCCTAGTAATTTTACTCCGTCATCTCACTGAGGCATGAAAATGGCACCTCCATACCACCCACACACCTGTGTCTCCTCTGAACAATTGATCTCTCCATAGAATGGGCTCTGCTAAGTCAGTTTGTGTATTAGACTTGGATCTTGGAACCCCAGCCAGTAACCTCATATGTGTCCCATCTACACCATTGCCACCTTTGTTAAGGGAGTCTAGTTGGGTCTTAAGCAGATTCCCCTTTGTCAGACCAGAGTCAGTGATCACTCACAATCTTGTATCAGCTGACTCTGTGAGTTTCCCCTTCTCAGTCTTGTCTCCTTTGTTCATACTCTTACTCTTCACTCACTTCGTTTGTACTCAGGAGCTTGACCCAATGAATATTGAAGTGACTAGAGCCTCACCCAGCCATGAGAGGCTGCAGAAGACCCAGCAAGATGTAGGTTTACCAGCATGTGCTGACCTTTTGTCTAGCTTCTGACCTTGCCTGACCTTGCTGAACCTTGCCCCAGTCACAAGGAAGCCAGATCTCTCCATGAGGCAAGGAACCAATCTGAAGTTAGCTGGCTGGGTCTGAATACTTTATAGTATGCGAAGTACAGAGCATAGCAGCCTCCATGGTAGGCCTCTAAACATGGCAACAATTTCTGTTGAGGTTGTTGGCCAATCAACAAAGGACAGTTCGTCCAAGCCTGGAGTCACACACCCTGAGACTGTTGCAGACCCCAGACCCAGACACTCCCCTTCCTCTACCACAAAGAATCCCCTGCCCTATCATCCCTCTGGCTGCCTCTCAATCCACCCAATTTGTCAGATGGATAGAGGACACAAGTTAATACAGTTAACTAATCAATTAAAACTCTTTGCTTTTGCATCAGATCAGTTCTCTTGGTGATTTTTGGATTCAGAATTTGTGCACAATAATTAGGTGTGGATTTATGCATCTGTTTCCATCTTTTTCTAGAAAAGGGTTGTAGGTTCTCTGGGATTGTGGATTGTAGACTTTGTATCATTTGCTTTATGTCTGGTATCCCCTCATGAGTGAGTGTATACTATATTTGCCTTTGGGGGATGCAAGTGGTTTTTTCTAGTTTTTCTCACTTGCCTGCCAATTTTGGATGCTTTTGTTTCTTAACATTGATTAGTAGTCCACTGTGTAAATGTACCACACTTTCCTTATCCTTTCTTCGGTTGACAGACATCTAGGCTGTTTCCAGGATCTGGCAATCATGAATAATACTACTATGAACATAGTTGAGTAGTTGTCCTCTTTATGTGGATGTGCCTCTTTGGGAACATGCCCAAAAGTAGTAATCGAGGATCTTGATATAAGTTCATCTCTAGCTTTCTGGGAAATCTCCACACTGGTTTTGATACCAGTTATAAGAGTTTGCATTCTTGCCAGCAATGGAGGAGTGTTACCCTTTCTCTACATCTTCTCCAGCATAAGCTGTCATCAGTGTTTTAGGTTTCAGCCTTTCTGAGATTATTCTGGTGAGACTCTTCTGTTTATATCTCTACCCCATTTTTAAAAATTAGATCATTTGGTGTTTTGATGCCTAGTTTCTTCAATACTCTGTATAATTTGGAGATTAGCACTCTATCAGATGTGGGGTTCCCATTCTATAAGAAACTGTGTTATCCTGTTGAAGATGTATTTTTCTTTATAGAAGCTTCTCAGTTTCAGGAGGTATCATTTATTAATTGTTGCTGTCAGTGTCTGTGCTACTGGTGTTCTGAGTCTGAAGTTGATTCTGGGCTGATGTTTCAGGACTAATTTTGAAGCTGCTGTCCCTACATTCTTCATGCACCACAGTGAATTAAATTTCCCCTGTTTACATATTGTCTTCTTTGTTAAAATTCTATTTTTTGTTTGTACTTTTTAATTGAAATGCACCCCATATAAAACTATACAGGGCAAGTTGTAGTTGCTGCCCTAGTATAACACTGACAGAGAAAACAGTTCCAGTGATATATATATTCACCCATTCCTCCAGTGCACCCTACAAATGCCGGTACCTGATTTAGCATCTATCAGAGTGTGTTTGAGAAAATGCCCATAATATGTGAACCCAATAATGTACACACTACCTCTGTTTTTGAGACAGAATCTCCCTATCTATGTAAGCCGTCTACCTGGGAACTGGCTATGTACATCAATTGGCTACAATCTCACAAAGATCCACCTGCCTCTATCTCATGAGTGATGGGATTAAAACATTTTAGAAGGTTACTTGACAAAAATGATACATATTTATGGCATTTTGAAATTTACATATTACGAGATGGTAAAATCTACGCTAATTAATCCAATAAAGTCATAATATTGTTTTTGTGGTGAGAAATTAAAATTTCAGTGATTCTTTCAAGTATATGATATTACTTTAGTTACTATGTCTTACATTAGATTATTATATGTAAACATTTGGTTTCCTTTAAAAAGTTAATTAGACAATAGTGGCCTAGGGGTGTATCTCAGTGAATGAACACATATACATCCAGGCTTGAGTTTTATTTCAGATCTGCGGGGAGTGGGGTTTGGGGTAGACAACAGAAAGTATGGGTGTCATTTCATGGGGTGTAGAATCAAAAGTAGCATGACATCTGTGGTTTCTGGGACACAGACAAAAATCAGCCTCTTTCAGGTTATTAGTATCTCTCATTTTAAAAGAATTATTTTTACTTTATAAGTAGCTTTTCTTTCTGTTTTCTGAGTCCATGTTTTTCAGCTGTCCTGGAACTCACTTTGTAGACTGGCAGGTCTGGACCGCACAGAGATCATCTTGCCTTTCTACCTAGTCTTGGGAATATAGGTATGTGCTACCATGCCTGGCCTTATTCTATAGTGTTTTGAATGCATCTAGGTATGTGCATTGTGTATGTATGTGTACCTGGTTTCTGAAGAGGCCATAAGAGGGAAACAGATTCTTTGGAACTGGACTTACATAGATGGTTGTAAGGGTTTATGTGCTTAATGTGTTATTGAACCCTGATCCTCAATAAGAATAGCAGGTGCTCTTAGCTGCTGAGCCATCTTTCAGCCCAGTTATTAGGAATCTTTTAATGAACCCCTTTCAAATACCTAGCATAGTTTTGGGTAACAGTCAGTGTATCCTGTGATTCTCAGAATACAGTGGGATGGCAGTTCCCACAGAGAGACAGTGCTTACTAAGATATTTGCTTTGTAGGAAGGAAGTGCCCCCCCCACTTTATAATCTTCAGAAAACAGTATATGAAGAGAGATATATATTAGAATTTTTGTGATTATTATTTATGATAGCAAAGTACTCAGAATGGTATTTGACATGGATGGACTGAGCAAAGGAAGTACGTACTGATTTGTTTGGTAAATTAAATATATCATATGGGTGATAGAGTGCACACCTATAATCCTGGCACTCAGACAGCTGGGCAAAGAGGACAAAGCATTTGAGGCTCTCTTAGCATACACAGTGAGGCCACATCTGGAAAAGTCAATGAAAGTTTTGTAAATATCTGATTTCTAGGCATCGCTTAGGAGAATTACCTCACAGATGAGTACATATAATCTTTGTTTTTAAAAATGATTTTAAACACTTTGTGTGTGTATGTGTGTGTGTGTTTGTGTGTGTGTTTGTGTCCCAAGCTTGGCTATGGTTCCCTGCATCTGGTTCTATCAGGGACATGAGGAAGGCTTTGTGATGACAATTTGAGTAGTCATGAATGTCATTATAGGGGAAGGCCAGTTCAGGTATACTCTCCACTTTTGTTAGGAGTCTTAGATACACAGGTATTTGAAAATCAGGTCTCTACTCAGCTTCCTTCCCTTTTTCCTTCTGATTTTATTTATTTTTATTTCCGTGCATTGGCAAGATAATAAAAGAAAGTCAATAAATAAATCGATTCATCATTCTCTATTTGACCTTATAAAATATCAATGCCAAATGTGTCAGAGGTCAATGTGCAACATACACTTAAAATGTACGTTCCTGTTGTAGTATAGGCTTGAATGTTTAGGGAATGACCTGAATGGAGGAAAATATAAACCACTCCAGAAATCCTGGCAGTAGCTGACAAATGATCTCTCATGAAAGTAAAGAGTTTATTGCCAGCAAATTAAGGAGTTACCTGAGAGTATTTTGTAAAGAAATTCTTTGCTATTGACTCCTCAATTAGATGATTTAATATCTGGATTATTTGCAATTACATAAAATATGTAAATCACGAGAAAGAAGTCAACAAACTTACTAAAGGAACAAGAAAAAGACAGTCCTCACAGATTTACTGTCAATCAGTTGAGGAGGCATCAGGGAAATACGTGGTGAACCTGCAGTAGCTGCAAACCAAGGCCAATGAGAAATAAGTGGGAAAGAGAGCTAAGGGAGTTTTCAGAAGGAAATGCTATACTTAATACTCTGCTGGGAGGTATGGGATGGTTTGCAGCATGGTTGGATATAAGTATATGGATCCTCCAGAGCCAAAACCTATCCTAAAACATGGTTCATGTACAGCTTTCCAAAGACCTCAGTATATTTTTTAAACAGGTACTTGCCCATCATTGTTGATGGCATCACTGTGTGCAGAACATTAGTGAACCAAGCATAGTGTCCAAAAGCATTGTCAAAGATGAAGCTCAGTGATGTACTGAGAATGTGCAGTCTTTTCAGCCTTATATAAAAAGTAGTTCTGTTGTTTGTAGTATGCAGATCCAAATGGGGCTCGATGAGGTGGCTCAGGCAGATGAGGACACTTGTTCTTCTTGCAGTTCCCAGGATGAATACAGAGTATCTCATGTTGACTTTCAAACTCAGTGAAATCTAGATTCCAGAGATCTGGTGCCCTCTTCTGTCTGCCTTGGGCACTCCACACAGGAAATCATAAAATGAATTAAAACATGAAATGCATGATTTCAAACTGGATACAACTTGAGGTAAACATATTAATCAACTTAAAACCATTTCAAAAAGATAGTCACCCATGGGTATGTTCACTTCACAAAGAGTGCTTGACTGTATACACCTGAAATCCTGTATTTCATGCATTTGCAGGAATTGCTCTGTCCCAGACCAGCATTGATTAAAGGGCTGGGGTGCGAGGTTCAAAGTCGTAGGAATTGTGAAGCAAGCACGATTGTGATCACTATACATTATAAACTCTGAGAAGCATACCATGTTCAGTAACTAATATAATGAAAATAAAAGACAAGGAGAATAATTCTATCAACACTGCATAATATCGATCAATTTCCATATCCATATCCTTCTCCGTGTGAAGGTAAATGTGCAGTTAGAGATGTGCACTTGGCAGCGTTCTGTCGCTTCTGTGGGGCCCACCTCTTCATGGCCTCCCTCTCTGACCTCTGTTCTGCTGTGGTGGGCTGAGGGGGAGTGGCCGTGGAATATCACTTTCCTTTATGGAATTGGTTGGCAGCTGAAGTCTAGCCACAGATATTGCATTTGAGGTTTGGGAGGTGATGGGCCCTTCTTTCTGGCAACAGAAACAAGCTCCTTTGGGAGTACAGTATGAGATGATGCTGGGCAAGGCCTATTGCAAAAATGGATGTGGTTGGTTATTTTAGGTGGTGTGGCACTGGTGGCAGTCAGAACAGCTGTCTTGTCAGATGCCATCAAAGACATGCTGGCAAGAGCTGGTTGGAATAGTTTGAGTGTGGTAAACTTCCTTGATTGGGACTGTGGCCTCACAGAGTAAGCTTCAGTGGGCATGCTGGAAACCCGGGGGTGATGCTTTCGGGAAACGGCTCTGGCTTGAGGTTTGTCCAGGTTTGGAAAGCTGGAGGTACTTACTTGACCTTCCCAGGAAGGGGCAGCTCATCCAGGGATGGAGATGGACAATCACTGACCACTGCTCTGTGCTGTGTAAGCATTTACCCAGGTTTGAGCAGGCCCTCGGCCATCAAGTGTCTCATCCAGCAGTGATGTGATGGCAGGCCCTGTCCTGTGATCTTTGTTCCTGCAGAAGTTTATCAGAGCCTGGGAGGAGTAGGTGCCCATTTTCTTCTCACTCCTTTTTTCCCATGGGTAAATGACATGCACTGCCTCCAGCATGACGGGATGTGTTTGAGGCTTTTTAAAGCTGTCCTGGCTGGGCCCAGGTGGATGTCTCTTCCCAACTGGGGCAAAACCTGTGTTAATTATGTATATTTTTTTAAAGTTCCTTTCTTCTGATCTTGTCTAGTGGTAAGAATGGGATGATGAAGTCTCCAACTATGAGTGTGTGAGTTTATTTTTTGTGATCATTGAGTTTTGTACTGTTTCATTTTCGAATGCAGGTACTTTTATTTGGAGCATAGATACATATTCACAACTGAGACTTTGTACTCATGGATTTCTCCTGTGATGAATATGAAATGAAGCAACTTTTTGAAGTGACCAAGACCATGTTTCCTTCTTGCTATTCACTTTGCTACTCAACTCCCCTGCCAGAGTGTAGTGGGAAATGTTGATACATTCATGGAAGTTAATTTAAGAAATCTCTGAATTAAGCTGGGTGTTGGTGGCACACTCGATTAATTCCAGCACTCCAGAGGAAAAGGCCGGCAGATCTTTGTGAGTTCAAGTCCAACCTGGTCTACAAAGCAAGTTCCAGGATAGGCTCCAAAGTACTACAGGGAAACCCTGTCTAAAACATGAAGCAAACAAAAAAAAAATCTTAGCCTGACTCTAATACTGTAAGCAAGCACCCAATCAAATCCTTCCTGGCAGAAGACATGTTTTGGTCATGGTAGCTTTTACAACAGTAAAGCAGTAATTCAGACACTCACCAAGTATATCATCTGTGCATCGAAATATGTTAATGTTATCCTTTTGTGGTGATATCTTGTTTACACAAATAAAGTCTGTTTGGGAGTCAGATATAGATGCAAATGCTGAGAGATCAGAGAGAAGGAGCAAGCCACAGCTCATTATTTCTCCTAAGCATCTCATTAGAGAACAAAAGAATTTCCTGTTTTTCCCTGCTTATAACCTGTTTCTGCCTACCTACATCAGTTCCTGTCTTTCTGGGCAGTACTGCAGACCACTATGGTTAACTAGTGGCAAAGTCCATTCTCAGAACCTCAGAAAGACTTTATTTGTGTAAGAAAGATATCACCACATCAGTTAAAATGAGAAAATCCTGTGTCAATGATTAATGCCTGTATTAATGTCCACTTGTAACAAACTTGTGACACTGTTCCTGAATTAAGTGTCTTAATAACAGAAACTGTCAAGTCTGGGCTTTATGCTTTCAGCTGCCCAGATTGCTGCCATGTAAGGATGCTCTAGTCTTCCTGCAGGTGTTCCCTCTGTCCCTTTAACACATGGCTTCTGGGATCGCCATTGGCTTTCACCAGCTTAATGACATCATCCTCCCTCAGCCAATCAGCACTAGATAGTGTTATGAGGTTACCTTGGTAATAACTGACCAAACGTTCTTCACTGCTGAGCATCTTTGATCGTGCCCAGACGTGGACTTTTTTACTGCAAAACCCAACAACCAGAGTACTCATCCCTTTATCCAGATCCTACAACTTTTAGAAACCAAGAACCTGTTCTTTCATCCCTTAATCCATATCTACTCCTTTTCTTTGTTGTTCCTGACTTGAAGATGTCAGGTAGGAAAAAAAAAATAGTTTCTTTTCTTTTTTAATGGACAGCTCCGTAAACTGGGAAGCATCAAACAATGTGGGATTAAGGGGAAAATGGTGAATATCAGGATGATGGCGTTAAATGTAGTCTTGGACAGTCCATCCTGTCACTAAATGTGTCTTTACTTTCCTTGGTGAGATAGCAGGCTGGAAGGGCTCTCTGAGGTATTGTGTCTTAAGAGTATGAAAGAAGGAAACCAGACTATTCCTGGGACTGTTTCAGCTGAAGCACAGAGAGCTGGGTATGTAGACAGGTCAAGTAAGGGCCATGATTCTTCCCTGCACTAATTTTGTCTCATGAGAATTACCATGTTAATACTGTGGAACAGTGTAGTTAGGATATCAGTGGAAATGTCTGCAATATCTTCCACACCTCCATGAGCAGGGTTGCCTGGCCACCCAGGCTTGATTGGCAGCTATGTCTTACTCATGGACCAGAAGGCAAGTTTCTCGGACCTGGGCTATTACAGTTAGGCCTATTACATGATGGGAGTGATGGGTCTGTGTTTCATGTCTAGAACACAAAAGCAATAGTGTTTCCTGTTGTGACTCTCAAAACAAACTCTTGAAGAGTAATGTCAGTTCCAGGACTGTTTTGTTTTTTGGTGTGTTCCCTGAGCACTTGGGAGCTGAGGTACCTGTGCCACCACTAGCAAAGCTCTGTCCAATTTTAAAGGAAATTTTCTTCATGTTAAAATTCTTTTTAATTTCTCAAATGATAATATTTTTATTGATGATGTTGGGAATGATTTTGTAAACCATCCAGTCACACTAGCTTACTTCTCCTCCCATGTTTTCCCTCCAAAATTTTTGACCATTCCAAAGTACAATTGAAAAAGACTATAGTAAGTCTATGTTTTCTTGACCATATCTTCCCTGGAGCATGGTCAAAGTCTCACTGTCCCACCTCTTAAATATAACTGAGCCCTCCTCCACCGCCAGTATTCCTGCTTTCTGCCTGAGCCATCAAGTGTATAGAGTAACACTTCAGCATCTTTATCACAAGTTAATGACTCTCCTCAGTGCCTTTTGGTCTAGACTGTTTCTTTTTAATGTGAGGGAAGGTACAAATCTCCTGTAATCATTTCTCATTCTTAATTATGAGTCTGTCATCATAGATACCACTGCAGAGGAAGCCAATGACACCACAGATCATTGACTTCTACTTGGCTTCAGGGGGCAGCATAGATTATAGGGACAAACCTGGCATGGAGCTACAGCACAGTCTATGGAGTTCTTTTGAGGAGGCTCAATTCAGATAAAGAACCACTCTCCATCTCCATTAGTGTGAGCTTCTGCAGCTCTGATTCACTTCTACTTGGCCTGTTCATGGAGCTGTGTTCTTGCCATCAGCCAGCATCAACTTCTTCTTTTCAATCTCATGAGAATGCTTTTAAAAGGCATCTTCCCACAGGACCTGATATTTTAATTCTTTCAGAGTTCTTTCGTTCTCTCAATATCCTCTGCTCTCTCATCTCCCCTCTGTGCCTCCCTGGGTCTCTAAGCCTCCTGGAGCCGCTCTGTGGTTGTGCAGATGCCTGCAGCCACTGCCATCTCAAATTGATGTCTACTGTAAATTCTTGAAGAACATTTTGATGTAATCCCTGTTTTTTCAATTGAAATTGAAGTTACGTCATATCTACAACCTCATCAGCTGTATAATAGGATTAAAAGCCTTCACCCCTATGACCGTAGTGGTCATTAAGTTAGCAATGCATATATGAACAAAAACTAACATTAATTACTGGAGAAGAGGAGGTTTTGTTTTCATGAGTTCTTTTATTCTTGCTTACAGGCAAATTTTTAAAATCCTGTCTCAGACACCAACAGAGCTCACCGGGACTTTTCACTCCCATGGCCCCTAATGGGGTAAGTCTCATTCCTTTTGAAAACAATGTTCTTTGACATGCAATCATATATAGAAATTTAAAGAAATGGAATCATTTTTTAAATTAGTTGTTATTTAATTTAAAATCTATGTTATTATACATATGAATGCCAGGTGCCTCTTCCTCCCTTCTATCCATTCCCCTACCTCCCCCTTTAGTAGCATAGTAAGGAGATCCAAAACTGGGTAGGTCACTAAATTTATTGAGCTGTATGACTGCATGTGGTATTTAATTTACTCTAATTCCTTTAGTAAGAGCTTTGTCACACACTTACACATACACACACACACACACACACACACACACACACACTGTTTATGTGTGAATGTCAGACTGTAGACTGACAGAATGTCAGGATATTAGGATGTGGCTTCTGATGTTCCTCTATCTTGCCTTTTCTGTTGTAGAACAAGAGGACCATGGAAAAATACCAAGACATAGCTCTTCTGCCAAAAGAGCGGTTCAGATTTTTAATTTCCATAGGAATGAATGTGGAAGTCAGCGACAAAGTACCCATGGAAATGTATATAAAAATGAGTGATGACCTCCTAGAGATGGCGGCAGATCTACACACGAAAGAACTTAAGGAGGAAGCATTTGTGTTATACCACAAATTTTTAACGTGAGAGCCTGCACTTTCCATCTCCTTTCCTGTGACAAATCCCTCACTAATCCTGTCTTCATCTTCATGCTTCTCCCCTCTGCTGGCTTTGAGAACTTGAGAAAGACATCTTTCAGTCAAATTTATGGCAGTTCACACAAATGTTTTTCCTTGCTATTCAAAGACACAAGAACCACAATAAGGGAAATCATGATAGTTCATGAGCATGTTTCCACATGGCCCTCATTTTAGATGAAAGTTGGCAGTTTATGTGGTTGTGTCGGCATTGGTGAGTGTGTCAACTGCTCTATCTCTGGCCAGGCATCCAGTCACAGACTTATTCCTATGTATGGCAGAGCCCAGATTGCTCTTCTCTTAATCCTGTAGCATATTGTTTGGTTGAGAAAGATGTTAGCATATCCAGTAGCTAGGGGGACCAAAGGACTGTGTACTCCCTGGGGTCAAAGGGGCTTAGCATACTTTCTGTGTTGTTCACCATCCTTGGGTAGGCAGAATCAATGCAGGATGGCAGAGCTGTCACCAGATATTTACATGTATCCTAAGTGACATCAATGCTCTGTGTTTGAGGAAGGGAAAGATGGCAAAGGTCTCACCAGTCCTGCCTAGCCCTGTGTTTGGTGAAAGAGAACCTGAGGACATGAATGCAGGTGACTGTAAGGAGCCCAGGCTCTAGGGAAGAGCTCTGTGGGCCTGAATCTATTGATCTTCAGAAGACTGTTTGTGCTGAGTAGGCATATCTTCATCATGTTCCACAGAGGAAAAGAAAGGTCAGACTTAGACATGAACACAGATACCACATTTTATAATTCTCAGATTGTGCAACTTGTAGAACAAGACTTCTTTTTGTTTTCCACTTTTGGTATTCTGAAACGTGAATGTAATCTCTTGAGATTACAGGAAATATCATTCTCATTTCCTCAACCTTCCTAAGAGAAATAACTTTGTTACTAGAGTGCTTATGTGTTCACTGCCCCCCCCCCAATATCAGTTTGTCACAGTCAGTTTTCAATCCCACCCTGCACTCAAGAAACTTTCTTGGTTCCTGGACTGACAGGAGTGTTGAAGCAGGCTGGCAGTCTTTGAGGGTGCCTCCTCTCAATAGGATCCACTGCACAGCTCCTTGCAGCTCTGTGTTCTCCCAGTGTTTCCTGTCATTACCTAATGCTCCCTGGGGGAGGTTGTGCCCTGCTCAGAAACAATACTCTGTGCTTCTCTATGAGCACACACCCTTCTCCTTTGGTAGTGGAATGATGAGACCCCACTCTGTTTTTTTCTTTTGAAGTTCAGGAGGAGGATGGTCTGTTTCTTGATATTCTGTGAGTTCATTAACTCTCCCTGCTGTCTCCTGAGTGCTGGGATGACAAGCACACACAATATCAGCTTAGCTCTACTTCTTGATAGCAGATATTTGAGGAATGAACTAGTCGATAGAAGAATTAGGATCTTTCTTTTTCCAGGCACTGGGATGGATATGGATGTAACATGTCAGGGTGAAAGTCTTCTCACTCCAGCATCTTCTGAAACCATGCCTAGAGAGACCAAATTTTTTCAGGGTCTGATTTAGAAATTTGGACCTTTTCTGCTCACATATTCATTCTGCTTTATTGCTTTAGACTCTTCGTGGAGAAACTGAGAAATTTCCCAGAATACTGGAACTCCCTTTCCAAGGGAACACGATCCAAAATCAACAAGGTGGTTCTTCTTTGTGTATGTGGTAGACCTAAATATCCAGAGTCACAGGGAGCTACTTAGCGAAAAGTCACAGATCCTGTCCCTGGGTAAACAGGACATCTCTCTGCATCACAATACAGAAGAAAGGGATGGTAGCACATTGGGGTCAAGTCATAAATAAGATTCTGACATCTCATGGAACTAGATTGTATCCCCAGTGCAGGAAGGGACTTTTAGAGCCTATTCTCCATGGAATGATACTTCTTTAACATGGAGACACGGGGTGGTGGGGAGCCTAAACCCCATCACAATTGATTTAACAGTCTTTGATGATTCCTCATGGAAGGCCTCACCCTCTCTGGGGAGTGGAAGGGGGATGGGATGGGTAGGGGTCTGTGTGGGGAATGGGATGATAGGAGTGAGATGGAACTGGAATAGATATATAAAATAAGAAAAAATATTAAATTTAAAAAAAAGTTTCATAAGTCCCTTCCCATTTGTTTTCTTCCCCCCTTTGCTGACATTAGATCAGGTCTAATTCTCCCTTTCTGTTTTGTGTTGCAGACAATACATAGGGTCTTTGACATAGTTGAGGCCCTGAAGAGACAACTTCTGAAGCAATATAGCGAGGAGTATTCAGAATACCTGGCAGATAAGGTCAGTGTGTGAGCATGAAGACAGGATGTTTATGTATCACTTAATCAGCCTGTGACCTGGGACTGTGTTTTACTGTCAGCGGAGATTGTGATCCAAGGAATAGGGTCTACACACACTTGCAAACATATGCACTCATACCTATAGAGGACAACACACACATGCACGTACCCATGTACCTATTTACACACCCATATATTCATGCATATTCATTGTCATAGATACATACACCCCAAGTGTATTATGGTTCTGAGAACATGGAGGCCAAATTGTCCCTTAAGAAAGCCTTACAGTAACTGAGTAAAGGGGTGTTGGTTGTTTTTCATAGTACCAGGGTGATGGAGGGGAGCATAGATGCTGTGGTGATTTGTTATACCTGAACACAACTTCCTTTGTTCATCTCTTTATTGGCAGGTCTTTTTGTTCTGACTTTTGAAATATTAGACTAATCCCATTTTTCTTCCTATAGAAAAAAAGAGAAGAAGAAGAGGCTGAAAATAAGGCCTTTTGGCATGAAGTAAGAGATACCATCAAACACTCTGCACACTTTTCCAAATGGAGTGCTCTTGTAGACAGGCTGGTGGATGGAGTCGAGAAAGACTGGAGCGGGGAGGTGATTCCCAGCCTGGCATTGGCACTTAAAAGTGCTAAAGTGTCCTCTGAAGAAAGCACTGTTATTACAATGTCAGTGCCATGCAGTCCACAAGAATCCATGAAAGATATCACAAGGGGCCCATCATCAGACACACAGGGTGGAGAGTTGAAGATGGTGGAAAGCCCAGGTAAGTCACCACATGTTCATGACTTTAAAGACTTATGTTTAAATGGAGCCTATTGCACCCGGATCAGCCACACACATTTGCGAGTGCACCTCACCAGTCTAGTAACGCTGCACTTTTTAAGAGGTGTCTGAAGTTGGGAGCACTGAGCAGCACAGAGAAAGCATCATGCCCCTTGCAATGTTCCTAGTCTTTGTCTTGCCTGGATCCTCTTTGCTGTGGTAAAAGAACCTCGAGTGACCAGTGTTGTCTCTTTCCTTCCAGCCACTCTGACTTCCTGTAAAAGAAGCCTTTAACTTAGTTTAAGCCAGATCAGTTTCTTCCAATCAGATCCCCACCTCTTCAGAGCTCTGTAGAGAATAGAGGAAGCACTTTTAATAAATACTGATATTGCTCATCGTGAGGACTGTGCTGTGCATTAGTATTCCTAAAAGACAATTGTGTTGCATGAAATTACATTTTCAGCATTAGGTAGACCTCTGTAGGAAATCTTCAAATATGTCACGAAGGTAATGACACTGATTGAAGTGCTAGCTGTGACAGCCTCAGAACCTGGGGAGGAATCTCCAGAAAGCACCTGACAATTGGGTATGGGTGGCCAACTGTATATTCAAAGTTGTCTTCAGGTGACATGGGACAGAGAAACAGAGAAGACCTTGTTTCTCACAGCACAGCTAGCTGGGAAGACACAGACCACAGATAGATTCTGTTGGACTAACAGTGCCAGGGAAGGCCTGAACCACAGTCAGTCTGCTTGCATCTACAGATGTGCTCAAATATCTGCGAATCATTACCCACATATGAACATGCACATTCTGAAAAATGCACAGATATCATTGACATGTGCAAACACATGGTTCACATAAGACTGAATTCAAAGGGGGAAATCATGAATACTGAAGTAAAAAAAAAGTTCTCAAATATGTCACCTAATTACTTTATTACTTTTATTTTTTATTTGTATTATTGGCTTTACAGCCTAAATAGGCCTCAGTTGAAATCCTGGACTCTCACCGAGGAAATGCTTAAAATCCAAATATGCCACTATTGGACTGGATTTTTACAAGTTTCTAAATTATTGGTTGCTTCTTGTCTGGGCTGGCATGAGTCAAATCTCTACTTGAATGCCAACCTCAAGCAAATTACATTTCCCTTTTTAATTATGAATTGGTGAGAGTCAGACTTTCCCAGCTGTGGGCCTGTGTATTCAATAACCCACATATTTACAGATGAGAATAGAGGGTCAGTCTTACAGATCCTTAAGCCTGTGCATGTAGCAGTCTACACATCTGCATAATATAACATGGGAGCAGAAGTAAGCTATGCTGTTCCTTTTGGAATGTAGAAACAACCAGGAAAGAATGAGTGGTCTCAGCTGAGTTGCGAAACCTGTCCCAGACACTTTGCTGAGTTTAGTGCACCATCTTCACTCAACCTTAGAGTCTAGAATGCAACATTTCTTGGTTGTGTGTGCACATGATGTTCTAGGTTCCCAAAGGTCTCCCCCATTGCTACAACATGCCCTATTTGGGACTGTCAATGGTGCTATGACCTTGAGAAAGACTGTGTATGTTTCCATGTAATTTCAAACTCTTAAAATTTGACTGTGTTTCTGGTCAACACGACATAACATGCCCTCTAAAAGCTTTCTTCAAAGTCAAGATATGGAATGATAGTAGGTAGGGTTAGTCTATGTCAGAAAGGCATAGGAGAAGAATGTCACTCTTATAAGACTCAGTCTCAAGTCAAATGAGGACTCAGGGAAATGTACCTCCAGACCTGAGAGTGCAGAGGCCACCAGACCTGAAGAGCTGAACCATGGACAAAGAAGACATGTCTGTGTGTTTGTCCTATTGAGCTTCCAAAGGGGTACATGTTACCCTCGTGAGTTTAGAGGGGACTTTGACCACGGAGTCTGTGAACCCACAAAAAAACCTTATTACAGGCAACTCTCAGTCACACCTAGAAATAGGTTCGTCCATCCATTCTAGCCAACATTGAATTCCATGCTCACATTGAACTCTGGCCAGAGCTTTGAGAAGAAACTCCTTGCCTGCTTTGTTCTTCTATTATATGTAGAGGGCTCCTGGAGAGATACCCCAATATCTTTGTGATTTTCCTCCAGGCCACCATGCTGAGCTCTGCTCAGGGACACCAGGTCCTGTAACCTCAGACTTGTCTCTCTTTTCCATTGCAGTTCAGAACTCCAAAGGCCTCCGAACTGTGGTCATTCCAAAGGACCTTTGTGATAAGTTTCTGCGTTGTGCACGGAAGAACACCAGGAAAGGCATAGAGACATGCGGTGTATTATGTGGTACCATGGTAAATATATGAACCCTCCTTCCTGATCTGAGGCTGTTTCTTTTTCCCCTTTGGCTGCCCATGACTCCCAGAGAATATATCTTGGGGCTGTATCCATACATATCACTCAACAGAAGGAACCATGTGTGAAATGACATTAGCTAACTTGAATTTTATGACTTTGTATTAGGTTGCTTTTCAGAGGTCCTTGACTTGAACATTTTCATTCAGTGGCATAGTTAGAAATTTTCATTCTACTCAGGGCTGGTGCCTGTAATCCCAGTCACTGGCAAACTGAGATGGAGGCCACCGAAAAGTTCAACTCGGCTCAGAAACAGATTGAGACACTGAAGTAAGAACAGCTTGACTTGGAGACAGGAATGTGAGAATGAGGAGTGGAGACAGCACCTTGGCTAATTATAAAAGGGAACACTCAAAACTTTCTGTGGCCTGGTGATTGCCTACTCTGTGGTAATGCATAGAATAAAAATTAAACACCTCAGGACCTGTGAGCAGACTTAATGCCAGCTGCAGACAAATCCCTTGATCTAGGTTGTGCTATGGGAGACATCTCATGCTCACCTTATCATGTCTGCATTTATATGGAATCCCAGCAAAGTATAGGAGCAGTCAAGTTGGGGAATCATTTGGGTGAGGGAGAATGATGAGGGTCATCCACTGGGGTGAGGGCTTCACTTATTTATGGGAAGTGGGATTGGCAGTAACTGTAACTAGTTGTTTCCTTGTGGCAGGTCAAAGAAGAATACCATGTGACCCATGTAATTATTCCTGTGCAGACAGCAGGCCCTGATTATTGTTATGCCCAGAAGGAGGAAGAATTTTTTTTTAAGCAAGAGGAACTGGGCCTTCTGACCTTAGGTTGGATCCATGTAAGCAAATTGATCTCACTGATGGCGAGCTGCTCTTCCAAGTGCACAGGCCAGATCTGTGTTTTCATAGCCAACACATTGCAGTTCTTCAGTCTCTTTGCACATACACTTACAAGTGTTGTAGTGTTTAGTCAAAGGCACATTCCTTTGTGAATTTCAGCTTTACTAATTTACATCTTAATGAGTGTAGTTTTTCAATGTTCCACATCCTTGTGAGTGGGTTGTGGATTTTTGCCTCCCTAGGAGGTAGGAAAACATGGAGTAGACACCATCTACCTAAGAGCTACATGGAAGTACTTCACTGAGTCAAGAGAGATCACTCTCATGATTTGATTTTGCCTTTATGAAGATGTACTTGTTTTGTGTACACCCAAAGAGCTTCTTCATGCAAAGTTGAATTCACATTTGCTTATTTATATACAATGTCAGATGGAATTATGTTCTGTGAAGCTCCAGGAAGGCAGGAGATAATCCCCTGGAGGCTTTTATTTGCAGAGATTCAGAATACCTGATAATGGTGAGTGTGACAGCAGGAGAAGTGACTTTCTGACAGCTAACAAGACCTAATGGGGACTGCTTCAACACATTGGGGGATTCTAGATCAAAAGGCTTCAGGAGAACTGCTCATGTGGTTCCCAGAAGCCACAGAGGTGGGACAGTAAGAGAGAGAATTCAGAATGTGACCCAGGGGCCATCTCCATCTGCAAGGGCATTCAGTTCTCATGCTGGAGATGGAGTTCATTGAGGAGTTTGGCCTTTGAGCTTTAAGCAGGCCATGGTACCAGAGACGGCAAGGTTTAACTAATACACAGATAACTGAGTATACTGTCAGAATACTGGAATCCTATCATTCTGGAGGTAAGACTTCTGGATGATGACTTTGGCACCAAAATGTAATAAACAGAAAGAAAGAGGCTTGAAAAAAAATGTGCTGAATTCATGTCTATGGGGGAGTCTCACAGGACTGTCATGTTGTGTCATCACCTAGTAGATCTTAGAGGATAGAAGAGTCATGAGTCCACTCTATGCAGAACTGGTTAAGAGAGTCTTCAAATGTACATGAAGGGGGAATTGGCAAGATCAAGTTTTTTATTTTGTTGATTTTACCAGTTTTTACTTCCTTTCCTTTTACAAATGTATATTTTAAAATATAGCTAACTTGTAAGTATGCATCTTTGTGAATAATACACTTAGGGAAGGAAAGAGGAACCATCCAAGAGCCGGGTCCAGCTTTACAACTTCCTTCCTGTGAGATTTATCAACTTCTTCTTCTAATCATCTCTCTCTCTCATTTCATTAGAATTCATATACTAAGTTTGCCTTCCTTCATGATATCAGTATTTCAGTACTGCTTGTGTCTTGAAATGTAGAGGTTAGATATTTGGTTTTTACATCTGGCTTGCTTGTCTTAACATCTGCAATGTTCACCCCTTTGTGGCATGCAGTTGCCTGAGGTGTGCTTGAACCTGGTTGGCAATGGAGGAAGGGAGGGAAGCGGCATAAGTTAGTGCAACATTACTAGGTACAGTACCCCAAAATAAGACCATATGTGGCTTCTCCTCACATAGGAAGATATCCCACAGCTCTTTATGGCAGGATGGAAGGCAGGGAACTGAAGATCCACAGAGATTCTTGAACTGAAGTTTTAAATAATTTGCGAACTCTTGGTTAAGATAGAATAGAATGTACTGATGACAGCAGGGAAGGAGATGTAGATTAGAAGCTGAAGCACAAACCTTGGAATGGTTACTCTTAAGACATCAGGTATAATTAGGCATGGATGAATACAAGTGTAGGTCTAGTGAGGGAACAGCTAAGAGTAACTGTTTAAAGCTCAGCTTAATTTAACCTTGTATATGAGTTGGCTAAATGATATCATTTCCTCGTCCTCTCCACCTAGCAGACTAGAGATGTTTCCAGCTTGATTTCAGGTGTCATTGTGGGAGGCAGTGGTTGAAACTCCTTGGGACCTGCTGTGTTTGGTATGTCATGGGGCTTACTGGGATTTCTTGAATTCTTTTGTCTCCATAGACCCATCCAACCCAGACAGCCTTTTTGTCGAGTGTGGATGCACACACACATTTTTGTTATCAGAAGATGCTGCCAGAATCAATTGCAGTGGTGTGCGCACCCACATATAAACAGTGAGTATGTAGAATTTACAAGAACAAAATCCTCTATGGTTCAGAACACTGCAAAAACATAGTAATATCCAGATGGTCTTAACCGAGTGCTATAGAAGCCGCCATTTAAGGTGCACTTTCTATCTAACAGCAGCTGCTGTTAACAGATGTGCTGACACCACTGTTGGTTTTCTAAGACAAAGCACCAAGAAGTGACCTCAAGAGTCAGAGGTTGAAGATATTCCACACCAAAAACTGCCAAAGAGGGTCATTGTCAATGCCACATTAGTCTGCATTCCTCAGCAGAGCTAGTGTTGGGAAAGCAGTGTATCATCCTGCAAAGTATTTTTGTACTCTGGATAATGTCTCACAGGAATTAGTGGTCTCAGGTATAAGCACAATCCTACTTATTGCTCACAATGATTGCCCTGAACAGACCTATTTTTTTTGGCTTGATTCTTCTTTGTGCTTAATTCTACTGTTGAGTATTTTATTTCTTTAAGTCAAACTACAAGAAAAGGACCATGAGAGATTAAAGTCACAGAGAGAGAGACACATAATGAGTAGAAAAAGGAGAGGAATGAGAAGGAGAGTAACGAGAGGAAGAGAATGGAGGGAGGGCAATTAGGACTATGACAAAGAAGACAAGTTCTAACAGAACTTCAATGATAGTGTTGACTAGGAATAGAGGGAAGACATACACATCATCTGTGCGGGAGGAAGCATTGTGCAGATCAGAGCAGAGACAGCAGGAGAGCAGGGGAACAAGTGTAGGTGTGAAAGAGAAAGAAGAGAGGACATAGATAGGAGAGGAGAGAGAGGGAGGAAAGAAAGGGGAAGGGGAGAGAAGAAGAGGAAAGAGGGAGAGGAGAGTGAGAGACGAATGAGTGTTGTGGGGATTTCTGTTTGACTGTGAGTCTGCCTTTCTCTTTTCAGAACAGGAATTTTCACATTGACAACTTTTGGATTAAAAGAAATATCAAGCTGCCCCAGGAGGGGATTCCATCCCCATAATCAGGACTCAGCTCTTTTCTGTGTACGTATCTGTGTATAGGAGAAGAAACATAATAACATTGTGATAATACCAAACCCTGTCCCATAAAATTTATAAGAGCCAGGGATGCAACCACAGAGATTCAAGGAAGCTTGAAATCCTGGAATCAGAATGCTAAGTCTAAGAGGTAGAACACTCTGTGTGTGATTATATGTATCATAATTAATATCTATATGCATTTGTATAGACTTTTCATCACACTCTGATCCTGAAGGGAAAATAAGACTTGTACACATTTCAGCTCTACTTTTTAAAAGATATATACACTTTTATATTTCATTATATTTATTCCTGTACTTTCATTGTGTAGCCTTTTAAAAACAGATCCTGTTTTTATTTTAATTCATTTTCTCTGTGGATTTGCACATGGGAGTTTAGAGCCTGTGTTGTAGAAGGTGTTTGCAGATGCCCTAGATATGGAGCAAGGCAGTAAGCACTTCCTCCTTCCCTGCAAGAATAGTGGGTGTTGTTAAATCCAGCACTATTCTCCAAGCCACACTTTGTAACTCATAGTTCAAACCAGGGTGATCAGTTTTTTTGTAGCCAAAAACTTTCTACCAGAACTGTTCAAAATTACCTAGCTCCATTTTGGAGTACACCAATGTTGTTTTTGAGATACTAAAAGATATTGCTGATTTAAAAAATGAATTATCTATAACATGAGTTCCCAAGTTGCCAATTGTAATGACCCCTTTCATGGCGAAACACACCCATAACATAAGCTCTTGGGCAGCTGCAGTAGGAGATCATCAATTTGAGGCCAGTTGATGTTACATAATAAGACTTTCAGACTGATGATTACCTATCATGTTGTAGACCCAGAGTGACCATCCCCTCAGTGTCATTAAGGTCACCAATACAATCTGATTGATGTAATGACTCCCCTCGAGGTGAATTGGGTCACCTTTGCCATCTGATGGACATTATGACTCCAATGGAGCACTGTACGCACGCATCTCTAACAACAACCACAACAACAAAACAACAACAACAACAACAACAACAAAATCTATTTGCTATGTGACTCTGGAAAATAGGTGGCAAAGATCCTGAGTTACATGGGGATGTACTCACTCTATTCATGAGGCATGAGGTGAACTAGGTGGGAGTGTTGGGGGCCAGAACCTTTGACATTACTTCTAAGGACATCAAGATTTCACCTCTTGGCTGAGAACTGTCTGGCTGCAATGAACTTCTTCAATCAAAGGCTTACTGCTCAGGATGTGGCTCAGTTGTGAGAGTGTTCTAACTTTAAGCATTCGGATCTGAACTCGTTTCCAAACACTGATGAAAACAGCTGTGCTTATGATTGCCTATAATCCAGCACTGGGGAGCTCGAAGCAGTAGAATATTGTCAGGATCCCCCCCCGGCTTACCTAGGCTATGTGTGCTAGCCTATGTCACACAAGGATCTCTTTTGGTATAAATAAAATGTACAACTTGTTTCAAAACTGATTTCCAATCCCTAACAATATTTCCCTTTTTCCAATTGCAGGACTGCAGTCATGTCACCATCCAAAACAGCAGGGTGACAATCACGGATTTGCGATGAGTAAATCCCACTGACCCACCTCAGTGGGAGCCTGTGTGTGTGTGTGTGTGTGTGTGTGTGTGTGTGTGTGTGTGTGTTTGTGTGTATGAGTATGTGTTTAGTGCATTTGTGTGTGTGTGTGTGTGTGTGTGTGTGTGTGTGTGTATTTTGTGTATATGTGACTGAATGTGTGGTGGTGTGTATCTGTGTATGTATATTAACCTGTGTTATGTATGTTACATCAGTGTTAAGGATGTCAATGGTATGGTAGGTATTTATGGCACACTGTGTTCATTCACAGAGCCCAGATTCACTTAGTTTTACATTTCTGTTTTAGCAATTAGGAAAAGCTTCGATAAAACACAGAAGATTGTCTCACATGAAGTCAAGCCCTCTTGGGGACAAACCCTGAGTCTAGATGTGAGATCATAGGAATTTCTTTCATTTCAAGGTGAGGTGGCTATATTTCTGACTCGTCAGTAATATCTTTCTTTAATAATGCACAAAATGACAAATGCGATACAGCAATATGGACAAAGCCATCAGCTCAATCATGAGCATTGCAAAGGAAACGTAATCTACAATGTGTTTTAATTTATGACATTTGATATATTCATGGCTGCATTTTGAGGTGAAAGATCATAACTCTTTTGAATAAGGAGAGAAAAATTGATCAAAGATTGCATTCTACTAGAATTACAATTCTAAATTGTGAATGTAATTTTCTGTTTTTGTTTCAGCGTCTTGTATTTGTAATGAGACCCGATGCTAGAAACCCTCTGACTAACAACATACCCTGACTAAAACAGACTGTATGTAATATTTAACATAAAAGAGGTATGTGTATAAATTGAGAACGAAAAGTACAAAATGCAAGTTTTTAAAAATCATTTGATATTAGGAATCATTTACAGATTATATACACTGTAAAAATGAATAAGACAAGGTTTACAT
This sequence comes from Phodopus roborovskii, assembly GCF_943737965.1. Lineage (NCBI taxonomy): Eukaryota > Metazoa > Chordata > Mammalia > Rodentia > Cricetidae > Phodopus > Phodopus roborovskii. Next base: position 43,435 of record NW_026126906.1, on the reverse strand, counting down.
ATTTTATGTCAACAAAGTATAATAGTACATCTAAGAACATAATGGGATTTCAAATTTAATAAAGATTGCTTTTATTGCATTTTAGAACCACAATGTTAGAAAGGATTTGAACATGACTGGTGGCCCCTCTTTTCCGAGTACCACAGGGAAACCTTTTCAAGACGACAAGCTTCCCGGTAAACATTTTATTCTTACATCCATCCTTACCTTCAAATGTCCCTCATAGCGAAGCAAAATTTATTCCCATTACCCAGATATACAATCTTCTGAACCAATTTTGATTTTCTGTGCAAATATTCAGCCATACATCATTTCTCTACATGAAATCTTATAGTAAATCTATAGTTAGGTTATTCATATTTAGTAATTATACCCTCAGATGACATCTTAATAGTTTTCATTTGAATTAGTCATATGGTCTATGAAAAATTTAGTGAATTCTGTTTTCTTTTTATATTTATATATTAGAAAGAGCTTTCTAAATCTACAGCTGTCACATACCAGTTGTCTTCCCATCCATCGTATTTACAAATTGTTCTATTTGTCTGGCTTGCATTATGCATATAAAACTGTTTACATTTTGTTTTCCTTCCATTTGAATTGAAATTATCCTATTATTGGGGAATGATATAACAATTAAGGTTCCATAACTTACTGAGTTTAAGGTGTATTTCTTCTTCCAAAACAATTTGTATCATTGAAGATCATTCAATTAGCATTAGTAAATTATTAAATTACTAAGGGAATAACAGTACTTAATGAATGTACAATTTCTTCTATTGAGAAGATAATTGTCAAGATAATTTGGTCCAACTCTAAACTGTTGCTTGCTTGAATTTTTATGCATATGTAGGTGGGAAAGACTGATTGCATATCCAGTACCGAGGAGACCAGGTAATAGAGAAAGCAAAAGTGTTAGTTGTTGATAATGGCAGTTGACAAAGCTTGTAATTTACTAGGTGGTATTTGTAGATGTCAGACAATATAAATTAGTAGGAACAAATTAATTACAAATTAACTAATAGGCATAAGTTAAGAAAGATACTTTCACGATTGCTGTGCAACTGAGCTCAAACTCAGAATTAGTCTCTATAAGTTCAACAAATTTAGTTATCCTCTGTGCAGCTGTGTCTTCATATGTAAGGATGGAATAACATCTGGGTGAGTAGGTGTTATAGCAAAAGATAATATATCATATACTTTACTATAGTCAGTCTTTAATATTTGCAAGGCACATATCTTCATACATTTTTGTCTTCTGTGCTCATTGTTTCACGGTTCTGCACTTATGTGTAGACAAAAACATTATAGCATTCCTTGTGAGATACTGTGAGCAGCAAGCAGATGTCCTCTGGACTGAGCAATGGATGTGGGACACATGATGAACTTCAGACTGTGTCTCCATGAGATCTGTGCATGCTCATTCTCTCTGCAAACTGGAGCACTCTCAACTTTACATTAGTTCAAGTAATGTTCTGATAATCTACTTTTCCAAATTTGTACTGCATAAGTAATAATACTAACCCAATTTGTAGTATAATAAGCATTCAACTCATGAACCAATCACTTTTATGCTACAAGGATGATGTTTGTCTTATTTAATTCTTTACACAATACGATTTGTAGGATGAGTGCCAATTTGAATGTGACCTTCTCTAGAAGTTGGCATTGTGGGCCCACAGATCAGTACACATAAAATAGATCATTCTGGAAAGTTTCTTACTTAGTCCACGTAACTATATCTCAAGTGCTTATTAGGACAGATTGCATAGTTCAATCTTGAATTCATGTTTTCTTTCTCTCATTTGTAACCATGTGAACCTCCTATACATAATTTATTTTCATAAAAAATAATAATTATCAAGAGTGACTTCTATGGTAATTTGAAGCTTCTGGATTCTTTATCAGTCAAAATATGCTAATTCACTTCACCTCTGAATATATAGGTATAATTTTAGAAATGTAAGTTTTGGGACTTGCATTATGAGTTGATGTTTTCCCTGAAGGTATTATAGCTTTGCCAAATTATGTTTCTGATACATTTCCTTGGAATCTTATTTGTATCGTATTTTGTAAATAGGACATTCACTGTGATCTTCTCAGCCTATATCATACTGTGCATCGTGTAGGATAAAAGTCATAGAGGTTCATGTGACTCAGTAGGAGGAGTACTTACCCAATATTTGTAAGAATCTATATTTATTAGAAAATTTGTTCAGAAAAAATGTCAAATTATTAGAAATACCTGTGGTGTTCTTGTCTGTAGAAAGATTTTTAATGGTTTAGGTGATTTATAGTCTAACCATGAAAGCCAGATTTGCATCAGAATTCTGATGTGTTCATTTCCCCCTCTTGATTTATTTGGGATTAAAAATATCTATGACTATGTCAGCAGTAAATTTTTCATAACTATTTTTGTTTCCACAGAAAATGAAAAGATGTGGATTCCTTCCAGACTAATGTGGTTTGATCATGCCAGACCGCCTGAAACAGAGTACAAGCTGATCCTACATTCAAAACAGCTGGACAAAACAGCCCTACAGACTACAGCCAGGATATCTGAATCATCTTGGAATCCCCCAAGACAGCGCCCCTTACCAGCAGGAAGTAGTTTGGAAAGAACGACGACGCCCAAATTCCCAAATATTTGTATAAATGCTTGTTTTCATTTAATTGGACTTTGTTATATAAAATTAAATAAGAAAAAAAATATTTCAAAAGAAAAAAAAAGAACTATATTTTTTACAAAAATTAACATTTTCTTGCAGAGTCAAAAACCCCTTTCTAGTAGTTGTACCTAGACATCTGAGACAAGGAAGTGTTAAGTGCTACATAAGGTGTATAGACGAAACAGCGCTTCTATTCAATTCAATCATTGTGTGTTTGTTCTAAAGTGACCTTTAGGATAAATACATCAATTTTTCATCAAATCACTCTCCTGAACACTGAAAGTATGTTTGACAGTGTCCTCAAATGCTGCCAAGAACAAGCAGTCATGTATTTCATGATTCAATAGGATTTATTTCTCCCTTCTAAGCCCACCTTTGACAACTTGACTTTGGTTCTGCACAGTTTAAAGGAAAGTAAGTGTGATACTTATTTTTCTCACTGTTGTCACAAACCCCATGTTCTAAGCAGCTGGAGAGGAAGAGAAATTCATTTGGATCACAATATACAGATAATACAAAAGGAAACCAGTGAGTGGTGATTGATGTACAAGCCAATTCCTCACAAAAATGCCAAAATTTAGTGCTGGGAGAGAATTGGACCTTGAATGGGTTGACATCACAAACCCCTGAGATTCAGAAACCATTTTAGAAGAAGGTTAGGAGGTGTGTAAGAGTTGAGACTGTGGACAAGGGCAGCAGCAACAGCAAACATTTGTAGAAATGACAGAGCAAATGTGACCTGCACAAGACCTGCACAGAACTTTTCTTGTCAATGTTTCTCATGGATGATATTGGACCCAACCTGAGGGACAGTAGTCTGTTAGTGATTGCTAAGAAATGGGTGTCATTTTCTTTAGTGGTGCAGCCCCTGACATAAATGCTCTTTTCTCAGGAAATGACACACTGGACACTTAGGCAAGAAGCTGCAATTAGACTCAGCATTATTATATTACAGAAGACATGAAAGTGGAAAGGAATGGTGGTTTCAGCAAGAGAGGGAGAAGTATGACAGTGGGCAGTGAGAGTAATAGCTAAAATTTATTGTATGATCTCTGACACTGTCACATAAAACAAGAGAATAAAATAAGATGGGCTGATACTTTATTTAGATTCATTAAAGTTTGCCTGAGGATTCAGAAAGCTAAGTCACAAGCCATAGAAGTCAGGCACAGGTTTTCAATCCCAGGTCTCCAGATTAAGAAGTAGATGGATTTCTGTGAATGCAAAGCTACCAAGATCAACACAAGCTTGATCCAGTCCTAAAGAGGAACAATTGACACAAAGACATACTCAGCCCCAGGAATCATGTGCCTTTAAACCCAGCACTAGAGGGGTATAAAAGATAGATGTAGAGATTTTAGTAATATATCATGGATTTATTCTCCAGCCACAATGAGTATAGTAAGACCCTGAAGTCTCCGTATTCTCTAGCCACACTGAGGAGAAGTTATATATATTCTGAAGGTTGGTGTGAGCCAGAATAGCCTTCTATTCTGAGGTAGAGAAGAAGTTGTGTTCAGCTGCTTTGCTTTTCTGATCTTCAATTTAAGGTTAACCCCAATATCAGTCTCTGGCCCTTTTATTTTTCATGCAACAGAAAGGGGGAAAGGGAGGAAGAGGGAAGTAGGGAGGCAGGAGTGGTGGAATGAAAGAAGGGCACCATGGATATTGTTCTATGTATAAAGGGCATGAACCAGATGATGATGGAGTCAGAAGGTCTTTCCTGGACATCATGTACAGGTTCCTTGGAGTTGCTGGAGAGAGGAGACCCGTTTGCAGAGTAGATGCATACTGGTAAAAGATGGAGCCAGCAGTACGAGCCATGAAGAGGAAACCGGATGCAGAGAGCTGATGGGGCCAGGAGGACCAGTGATGCAGAGAATTTTGATCCCAGGAGCCAATGGAAACTGGAAGACCAGCTAGGGTGGAGGTGTCAGGGGAGGAGATACATAGAACTGTTCAGTAACAAAGTATCCCAGACAGTCTCCCTCCAGTGACATAGATCTCCAACATGTCCACCCATCTCTGGATGAGATTGATCACAGTGAGGATGTCAGTGTCCCCATCTTACCTCATCATTGTACTTTCTTTTCTCCTTGCTTTTACAGCTAGGTATTTGTTATGTTGTTATCTGAGAAGAGCCAAACATAATCTAGTTTTTTCCTGATTAACTGAGTAAATTATGTTTTCCTTTTCCCTTTATTTTACTAATGTTTAAGTCTAAAATGTCTCCATACTCATCATCATCTTTGTTGCTCCATCTTCCTCATTGCTTGGAAGACATATATATATATATATATATATATATATATATATGTATGTATGTATGTATGTATGTATTTGTATATGTATATGCATATGTATATATGTATATATGTATGCATATACATTTATACACACACACATACATATGTGTGTGTGTGCACAGACTTATATGTTTGTGTCTCAGTGTGTATAACCTTATATGTGTTTATGTATATATGTGTATATATAATACATACATATATATATATATATATATATAGGTGTTTGTGTTTGTAATCATATTTCCATGTATATTCTTTTGTGTATGTGTGTGTCCCAACACAGCTGAAAATCTCAGCCTTGCTTAAGTTTTGCTACTTCTCTTTTCTCTACTGAATTCCAATGTAAATACACTATGATACATCATCCAGTGATAATTTTTTAAACAATATATATTTTTTTAAAGAGAGGGTTTCTTTGTGGAACTTGGAGACCAGGCTTCACTAAAATCAAGAGTTCTGCCTGTCTCTGCCTTCCATGTGATGGGATTAAATGCACGTGCCACGGCTGCTTACATTTTTATTAATTTATCTTTACATTCCAATGCCATTACCTCCCCCCATATCTCTCACAATTCACATCTGCTCCTCAGAGGGTAACACCTCCCCTAGTAATTTTACTAAGTCATCTCACTGAGGCATGAAAATGGCACCTCAATACCACCCACACACTTGTGTCTCCTCTGAACAATTGATCTCTCCATAGAATGGGCTCCGCTAAGTCAGTTTGTGTATTAGACTTGGATCTTGGAACCCCAGCCAGTAACCTCATATGTGTCCCATCTACACCATTGCCACCTTTGTTAAGGGAGTCTAGTTGGGTCTTAAGCAGATTCCCCTTTGTCAGACCAGAGTCAGTGATCACTCACTATCTTGTATCAGCTGACTCTGTGAGTTTCCCCTTCTCAGTCTTGTCTCCTTTGTTCATACTCTTACTCTTCCCTCACTTCGTTTGTACTCAGGAGCTTGATCCAATGGATATTGAAGTGACTAGAGCCTCACCCAGCCATGAGACGCTGCAGAAGACCCAGCAAGATGTAGGTTTACCAGCATGTGCTGACCTTTTGTCTAGTTTCTGACCTTGCCTGACCTTGCTGAACCTTGCCCCAGTCACAAGGAAGCCAGATCTCTCCATGAGGCAAGGAACCAATCTGAAGTTTGCTGGCTGGGTCTGAATATTTTATAGTATGCGAAGTACAGAGCATAGCAGCCTCCATGGTAGGCCTCTAAACATGACAACAATTTCTGCAGGTGTAGTTGGCCAATCAACAAAGGACATGTTGCCCAAGCCTGGAGTCACACACCCTGAGACTGTTGCAGACCCCAGACACTCCCCTTCCTCTACCACAAAGAATCCCCTGCCCTATCATCCCTCTGGCTGCTTCTCAATCCACCCAATTTGTCAGATGGAGAGAGGACACAAGTTAATACAGTAAACTAATCAATTAAAACTCTTTGCTTTTGCATCAGATCAGTTCTCTTGGTGATTTTTGGATTCAGAATTTGTGCACAATAATTAGGTGTGGATTGATGCATCTGTTTCCATCTGTTTCTAGAAAAGGGTTGTAGGTTCTCTGGGATTGTGGATTGTAGACTTTGTATCATTTGCTTTATGTCTGGTATCCCCTCATGAGTTAGTGTATACTATATTTGCCTTTGGGGATGCAAGTGGTTTTTTCTAGTTTTTCTCACTTGCCTGCCAATTTTGGATGCTTTTGTTTCTTAACATTGATTAGTAGTCCACTGTGTAAATGTACCACACTTTCCTTATCCTTTCTTCGGTTGACAGACATCTAGGCTGTTTCCAGGATCTGGCAATCATGAATAATACTACTATGAACATAGTTGAGTAGTTGTCCTCTTTATGTGGATGTGCCTCTTTGGGAACATGCCCAAAAGTAGTAATCGAGGATCTTGATATAAGTTCATCTCTAGCTTTCTGGGAAATCTCCACACTGATTTTGATACCAGTTATAAGAGTTTGCATTCTTGCCAGCAATGGAGGAGTGTTACCCTTTCTGTACATCTTCTCCAGCATAAGCTGTCATCAGTGTTTTAGGTTTCAGCCTTTCTGAGATTATTCTGGTGAGACTCTTCTGTTTATATCTCTACCCCATTTTTAAAAATTAGATCATTTGGTGTTTTGATGCCTAGTTTCTTCAATACTCTGTATAATTTGGAGATTAGCACTCTATCAGATGTGGGGTTCCCATTCTATAAGAAACTGTGTTATCCTGTTGAAGATGTATTTTTCTTTATAGAAGCTTCTCAGGTTCAGGAGGTATCATTTATTAATTGTTGCTGTCAGTGTCTGTGCTACTGGTTTTCTGAGTCTGAAGTTGATTCTGGGCTGATGTTTCAGGACTAATTTTGAAGCTGCTGTCCCTACATTCTTCATGCACCACAGTGAATTAAATTTCCCCTGTTTACATATTGTCTTCTTTGTTAAAATTCTATTTCTTGTTGTTTGTACTTTTTAATTGAACTGCACCCCATACAAAACTATACAGGGCAAGTTGTAGTTGCTGCCTTAGTATAACACTGACAGAAAAAACAGTATGGAATATATATATATATATATATATATATATATATATATATATATTCACCCATTCCTCCAGTGCACCCTAGAAGGTTCTCCCACATAACACAAACTCTAAATGGAAAATGTATTGTGATGCCTCCACCTGTAGAGGGTCCCCTCCCTTGTCTCTTCCAATCCTGTCCATGTTTCTGCCTCAGTTCCACTCCATCATAACCTTTGAGACAAGATCTTTCCCTGAAGCTAGTTCTCGCAGATATACCCTCCCATGTGATTCAGGGAACCCTAAAGATCCTCTCTTTGTAGCACAGATTCTCCTGGAAGTACATCTTCAGACCAGGCTGGCCTGGAACTCACAGAGAAATACCTGCTAGTGCCTCCTAAGTATTGTGAATAAAGTTGTTTGCCACCACAATCTGGCTACCGAAACAATTTTATTAACTTAATCATCTTCCCTGGCATGTTTCTCTATTTAAAAACACATGAATGATATAACTCTATTTACCAGTGTCATGTCCTTGTAATCGTTAACTTAATGGTACAAACTGAAATTCTATTGATTTCCATCCTCTGTTTATTACATGAGCAAAGTATTTGGCGAGTATTAGCCTTTTGGTGACACTGGAAATAGCACTTATATGACACAGCTCTAATAATTTTGCACATTCTATTAGCATAGATATATATGACTACTTATGGGCACATACCAGGAGTACAATTGGTGAATCAGAGTATGCATGTGTTATTAATTGGATGAATTTTCTCAAATATATCTTGAATTGATTATATAAACACATAACAAAAATATAGGAAATATCCACTCATTATTTTGGCGATTGTCAGTATTTTTAGTATCAAAAGTTTGTGGTATCAACTTACATACTTTTAAATAAATCTTAGTTAGGAACTGAGGGTGTAAATGAAATTTCTCGGGTGACAAATGGTATTAAATGAACATCATACATATGTACGTATATATTACATATATACATATAGATATGATATTCTTTAGGCCTCTGAAAGTCATGCCCATTTAGAAATTAAGTATTTAAACTTCTGTCTTTCTGTATTTCATACTAAAATATCTTAATTATATGGTTTCATGGGGTCTGTGTAGGTACTAGTAAATCCAACCTTATCTGGTTGTGTTCAGATGCTGAAACTGGAATCATTTATCCTCGCAAATATTCCCAGAGTCCCTCTTGTATTTTCTACCTTGTCCATAGCTCACCATCAGTCCCAAAGGACCAACATCTGGGAGTCAGTCACTGTCCACGGTGCTGTCAATAATGTGAAAAGAAGACTACTGTGCTTAACAATCTAAACATCATTGCATTTGTGTGGTTTGAAAATGCACATACCGAAATTCTGATGTAACACCAAACCTCATTCAACAGGTATAAATGAAACATTACATTTGACATATTTATGTGAATGCACTTGCTGTTCTCCTTCATAAGGAAACGTTTCTATGTTAGAGAAGGTGAGTGCAGTAGGGTTGGAGAGAGGATGGCGAGACTCATGAAGTAAGTGTTGGATAGATCCCTCTGTTTTTCAAATGTGGATCCAGGTACAGTAACACATGCTTTCAATCCCAACACTGAGGAGGCTGAGACAGAAGGGCTATTATGTGTGAAGCATCCCTGGGATACACACTGAGTGTAAATCTAGCAAGCTTAAACACAGCAACGCTCTGTCTCAGAACAAGTGAGCCAATCAACACTCCAGGTGGAACATAACAATGAGATGGATACTCCATTCTAAGGTGACCTCCCTTTACAAAATCATTTACCCAATCCCCACATTAAGCTATTGACTCTGTGGGGCATTCATTCCATCCTCAGTGAGGACACTCATAGGAAGCTAACCAGGCAGGGAAGTTAAAAATACTGGCTTAGCTGGGAATGGTTGGAACATATATGATTTCCAAGAATACAAACCTCAGAGAAGACCCACGACTATGAGAAGTCAATTTGAAGCTGGGCCGAGGTGAACATGCCTTTAACAATTGCAAACAGGAGAAAGATGCCTGTGAGATTCAGGGTAATTTAGTCTACAGAGAAAATTTTAGAACATCAGAGAAACTGATTCAAAGAGCATGAATGAATAAATGAATGAATGAACGAATGAATGTGAGAAGTCTACTTTGGGTTAATAACATATTGAGGCTATTTGATAAGTAAAAAGCAGAAAACTGGAAGCAATCAGAATCCAGTGAAGTTAATGTCAACATAAGAAGTATCCTCCAAAGTTGAAGCTGGCTAACATGCCCTTGTAAAGGAGTACGTTTGTAAACTTGGAAGATGTTCATATACAAACAAAATGATTCTTCTGCTGGTTAATGTTTGCCTTAAGGTTTACTATTACTGTGTAAAGACACCATGTCCATGGCAAGTCTGATAAGGAAACCATACTATTGGATGGGCTGGCTTACATTTTTGAACATTCAATCCATTAGCATTATTGTAAGAATCATGGCGGTGTGCAAGCAGACAAGGCGCTGCAGGATCTGAGAATAATACATTTTGCAGGCACAGGAAGCCAATGTAACACAACAGGCAGTATCCGGAGCACAAGAAGCCTTAAAATAGCCGACCCCCCCCTCAATTGACACACTTTCTGTAACAAGGCCAAACCCCCACAAACAAAAGATTCCCCAAATGGTGCCACTCCCTTCGTGATTATGGGTGCAAATATATTCAAACTACCACAGTGCTAATTATGAACTTGAGTCTAGGATCACCTGGATGATGTGCATGACATTGTGAAACCATCTTGATTACTTTAATTGATCTGGGAAGACCTGCCCAATTTGGTTGCCTCTCTTCCCTGAAGCCGTGCAGGACCGTAGACAAGGAGAAAACATTCTGAGCAGTGGTTTAATCTTTCTGTTTCCTGATTGTGGTATAATGGACCAGCACCCTCAAGCTCCTGTAACTCTGACATTCCCTCAGCGAACACTCCTAGTCACAAATGGTGAGAACTAGTTTAGAACTTCCAGTGCTATTGCCTCAAGCCCTTTTTATTCCATTTGGAATACTCAGACAAGGCTGAGGTGGGATGTCCTTTTTAACCAGATTTTAACAAATATCCTTGATGTCAACAACCATCCTACCACCCACTCTTATTTAATTGTCTATTCCATCATTTCCTTCTGTAGTGTTGTCTGCTGACCCACTACACTAAGTGGTGCTCTGTGTCTGAAGGCCTAAGGAAATCTATCTCTGAGTTTCAGAACTAGGAATGAAGTCAAATTGGAAGCTGAAGAATTAATTCATTCCCTCATTTAAAGATGGGTCAAATCTTGTTGCTTTGCTCTCTCTCTCTCTCTCTCTCTCTCTCTCTCTCTCTTTCATACACAGATAAGCACACAAAGCTGCTCAGATATACAGGGTGGGGAGAGGTACACATTCATGTGCACAAGCAAACACACAGAGTATACAGTTCTGTGATTGTTTGTTTTTAATATCAACTTGACACAGACAAGAGCTACCTGTCAGCAAGGACAACTGACAAAAATGCCCCCCAACAGATTTTCCTTTTGGCAAGAATGTAGACCATTTTTTCATTAATGATTAACATTGGTGGGTCCATACCACAGGGAATGGTGACATCACTGCACTGCTGGTCCTGGTTTCTATAAGAAAGCAAGCTGAAACAGTGTTGAGAATTAAGCCAGTAAGAGGTATTCCTCCAGATTTCCACATCAGTTTCTGCCTTGAGTACTTGCATTAGCGTCCCTTAATGATGGGCTCTATATTGAAAGACCTTTCATGCCCAATTTTGGTTTTGGCAGTGTTTTCTAAATTTTTTTCCACAGCAATAGGATCTCTAAGGCAATGCTGTCCATTGTACAATTCAAATTATCTATTACCCCTGTTAAGTGCAGATTTGGGAACTTTCCTGGTTTTTGTTGTTTTATGACCATTCTTCATTTTATTATTCAGGCTTTAATGTCCCTCTGTCTTCTTAAGCTTCTCCATGTGGGAATCCTAGAGAAACTTACCCTGCATAATAATGAATGCTTAGTTTCTTTGAACTTAGACTGTAAACCTCACCAGTTTGTGGAGATCTGGGATCAAATGTATTGGCTTTGCATTTGTGCACTTTTCTCAGACTCAGGAAGAAACTTGATGGCTGCACAAGTCTCTCAGCACGCAGAAGCAGGCAGTCAAAATGCACCAGCTGTTGGTATGAATGTGCAGTCTTTGAGTATAAACCTTACAGTGGAACTACTTTATCTCATGGTAGACTGATGCTCATTTTCCTGAGAAACCACCATACTGGCTTCCTAGTTGGCTGTATATGCTTTCAGTCCCACCAGCAAAGGAGGAGTGCTCCACTTCTCCAAATCCTCTCCAACAAAAACTGCCATTGGTCTTTTTTTTTTATTTAAGCCATTCTGACAGATGTAAGATGGTATCTCAGAGTGGTTTTGATTTACATTTTCCTGATGAAAATATAAAACCAGCTGCATGTAAAACCAGCCCCTCTTTTTGTTCTGACTTCCTTGTGATAGACATTGTTTTTTGCAGTGATTATGTACTGGATTCCTCAGCCATTCTAGACTCAAATTTCAGTTCCCACAGGACAACTCTTTCCACCCACCCTTCCTCCTTATCTTCTAATATCATTTTCTTTCATGTGTATTTTTTTCTGGTTGTGTGTACATGAACCAAATGCATGTCTTGTTCCGATGGAGTTCAGAAGATATTTTCAGTTCACCTGGAACTGGAGTTATAGATTGTTGTTATGCAACACGTGGTATCTGGGAGTTGATCCTAGGTCTTTTGAAAGATCAGCCAGTGCTCTTAACTGCTGAACCATCTTTCCTTCCCCAGCTCTTTACTATGATAGAAATATTACAAGAAAAGTGAGTTGTTCCCTAGACATTCAGAAGAGCTCTTCACATGAATATTTTCTTTATTTACAACAGTGTAACTAATTGTTTGAGCATTTTGATCATATTCACACCTCATCATTAACTCCACTCTCACCTCCCTACATACCCAACTTGAAGATTTCATCTTCTTCTTCTTTTTCTTTTTTTCTTCTTCCTCTTCCTCTTCCCCTCTTCTTCTTCCTCTTCCCCTTCTTCTTCCTCTTCCTCTTTCTTCTTCTCCTCCTTCTCCTCCTCCTCTTCCTTCCTCTTCTTCTTCTTCTTCTTCTTCTTCTTCTTCTTCTTCTTCTTCTTCTCCTTCTCCTTCTCCTTCTCCTTCTCCTTCTCCTTCTCCTCCTCCTCCTCCTCCTCCTTCTTCTTCTTCTAATTCTTCTTCTTCTTCCTCTTCTTCTTTTCCCCTTCATCAAGTCCAGACTGTATGAGCAACTAGTATTGGGAATGACATCTGCCCTTGAGTTTGGTTAAAGAGCATTCATGCCATTGAAGAGAACTGACCCTCTCGTAGCAGCCAATAACTTCTCATCTAGGGATTGGATTTTGTGCCTACCTCACCGCTCCATGCTAGGGTTTTGTATTATTTGAGCTTGAATAGTTCTTATTCACGTTTTCACAATTGCTGTGATTTCAAATGTACAACATACCTGCTGCATCTGAAAATTCTTTTATTCATGTGATCCATCACCTTTACCTCTTACATTGTTTTCTGCACCCTACTCCAATGAGGACCCCTGAGACTTGGGGCATGGTTATGATAGGTATATCCAGGGAGATAGGTGTTTATTGTTCATTTCATTATCATACAAATTTGCCCTTTTTCATTTACGATGATCTCTGTGGAATAGATCTTGCTAGAAGTCTGCTGTCTGCCTTGCCTCACTATCATTCAGACACTTCCCTGTGTTTTTAAACAATTGCTGAGTTAATACAAACAAATTTGACTACAATCTTCAAGCCTATTTACTTAAAAGTAAAATTTGTAGAAAATTTTAATCGATGCCAAATGTTTGAGTGAAGCCTGCCTGTTTGGATGGTGCTGAGTTTACCTGACATGGAATAAATTTAGATTGATCCATATTCTACTGCATGCCTCCTGAACATGCAGGAACAGCCTACATTAGACGCACCACCAACTCACAGTAAAATGGCCTAAGGTGCATTTCTAATAGCTTCTTTCATAGGATTGGCTTACTTTCTGCAAGTTTTGAAGGACTCCACAAACAATGAACTTGTGTCTAATCTCAGTACATAACTTTCTGTGAGTGTGACCCTGAAATTTCCTCCTAATTAGAAATTTCAGAATGAGAACCAGGGAAGTCCCATAATTGCATAATGCCTTCTTTAGTACCCGACTTAGAAACTGTACTCATGTTCCCCTCTTCCCTGTAGCCCTGGATAATTAATGCAAGAAGCTGAGCCTGATCTCAGAACATTTAAGGTCCACAAGAATGCAGGAGTGCAGGTTCACAGTCTCAAACTCTCCTTAACCGCTCTCTCCTGCTTTTGTGCCTATGGGAAGAACTAAAGAAGTGGAGGGGACAGCTAAACCACAATGATTGAGGGCTGCCTTAAAGCCAACCTGCCACGAGAGTGGCCTGAGTGTCACAACTGGTCTCTGTGGGGTTGCAATCTGAGCCAGATAATCGGCCCCAAATCTATATCTGAGTGGGAGAGAAAAGATGAGGGAAAGATTAGCTATCGACAATAAAGAAAAGTCAGAAAGACAGAATAAAGGTCGGGAGTACCTATCAGGCTATACTGAAATGCCTCTAGTTTCTTGTTCAACACTCATATACCTTAACCAAAAAGGGAACACAGTAACAAGTATATGGATCTAACAGCCTTTTCCTACACCCTTATTCTAAGGGGTCAGTACCCACAGCTTATCTACAAAATTTGTTCTCTATCCTTGAGGTCAGGAGTAGCCACACCTCAGATACATACTTCTCCTTCCCTAGCACACAGAGGTGCCAAAAACATATTCAACAAAATCATTGAGGAAAACCTTCCCAATCTGAAGAAGGACATGCCCATGAAAGTACAAGAAGCATACCGAACACCAAACAGTCTGAACCCAAGAAAAAAGAACCCTAGACATGTAATAATCAAAACATCTAACACACAGAATAAAGAAAGAATATTAAGAGAAGTAAAGGAAAAATACAGGTAACATATAAAGGCAGACCTGATTTCTCCAAGGAAACTCTCAAGGCCAGAAGGTCCTGGATAGATATTCTACAAGTAGTAAGATTTCACAGATGTCAGCCCACGCTACAATAACCAGCAAAACTCTCAATCACTATATATGGACAAAACAAGAGAAGAGAAATTGGGAGGTACCCTTGAACAAATTGGTAGTGGAGAGTGCTTCCTGAACATAACTCCAGTAGCACAGACATTGAAATCCATAATTGATAAATGGGACCTCTTCAAACTGAGAAGCTTCTGTAAGGTAAAGGACACAGTTGACAAGACTAAACGACAGCACACAGACTGGGAAAACATCTTCACCAACCTGACATAGGGCTGATCTACAAAATATACAAATAACTCAAGAAACTAGTCACCCAAACTCCAAATAATTATTTTAAAAAATTGGCGTGAAGGAATGAATATAGAATTCTCAATAGTGGAATCCAAACTGGCTGAAAGACATTTAAGAATGTGCGCAACATCCTTAGCCATCAGGGACATGTAAATCAAACAACTCTGAGATACCATCTTACCCCTGTCACAATGACTAAAATTAAAAACACCAATGACAACTTATTCTGGAGAAGTTGTGGAGAAAGGGGAACACTCCTCTACTGATAGTGGGAGTGCAAACTTGTAAAGCCATTTTGGAGTTCAGTTTCTTGGTTCTTCAGGAAAATGGGAATCATTCTACCACAGGTCCTAACAATTCCCGTCTTAGGCATATACCCAAAAGATCCACATTCATGCAACAGGGATATCTATTCAACTATGTTCATAGCAGCATTATTTGTAATAGCAAGAACCTGGAAGAATCCTAGATGACCCCCAAGTGAAGAATGGAGAAGAATATGTGGCACGTTTTCACAATGGAATACTATTCAGTGGAAAAAAAAAAACAATGGAATCTTGAAATTCCCAGGCAAATGGGTGGAATTTGAAGTAACCATCCTGAGTGAGTTAACCCGTTCACATAAAGAGGAACAAGGAATGTGCTCACTCATATATGATTTTTGACATAGAGCAAAGGATCACTAGCCTTAGGAGAAACCTCAGAGATTCATACAGGTTCCCTCATATGAGGGGAAAGAGACAAGATCTCCTGAGCATATTGCAAGCACATAGGGGGAACAGGAAGTGGACAGGGACTTAGGAGATTTAGAAGGGGAGAAGAGGAGCCAATGTAGGATCAGGTATATTGAGTCAGGGGATGGACAGATGAGAGGGAGAGATAGAGTGAGATAGAGAGAGAGAAGAGAAGAGATATCATAGTAGAGGGAGCCATTACAGTTTTGAAGAGAAAACTGACTCTAGAGAAATGTCCAAAGACCTACAAGGATGTCCCCAACTAAAAATCTGAACAACAGTAAAAATGTAACGTAAATTCTCTTCCCTGATAATGAGATTGATAACTAATTTATATGACATCATAGAGCCCTCATATAGTAGCTTATGGAAAGAGAAGCAGACACCCACAGCTAAACACTAAGCCAAACTCCTGGATTCCAGGTGCGGAAAGGGAGGAGTGATAAGAAAAGGGATCATTACTAGGCTACAGAAACCCACAGAGACAGCTGACCTGAACAAGGTGGAGCTCATGGATCTTGAGACTGATAGGTGGGAAACCAGCATTGTACCAACTCAGACCCCCTGAACGTGGGTCTCAGCTAAAAGGCTTGGGCAGTCTAAGGTACCTCTGAGAGTGGTACCAAGATGTATCCCGGGTGCACAAAACGACTTTTAGATCACATTCCCCATTGAGGAATATTCCCTTAGACGCAGGAGGGAGGGCCCAGTCCTCACTCCAAATGACTTGACAGATTTTGGTAATCTCTCCTGGAAACACATCAGTCTCCCTGTGGAGTGATGGGGTTTGGAAGAAATGGGGGGGGGTGTGGAATGTGATGTGGGTAAGGGGGCATGGGAGGGAGGGAGAGGGAACTGGGATCTATATCTATATCTATATATATATATATGAGAGCCACAGGCGATTTACAGCAGAGATTTGGATGGTGGTGAGTGAGGATTGAGCTAGCACTGGAACCTCCAGTCTGTGAATATAGCTGAGATAGTGTGTGTGTGTGGGTACACAGTCTGAGTGTTCTCTGACATTCTCAGCCCCCAAGTGTAACTGACTTAGGTTTTCATCTCTCTCTCTGTCTCTCTCTCTCTCTTTCCCCCTGCCTCTCTTTTTGTGTTTATTTTGAGACAGGATTTCTCTTTGTAACAGCCTAGGATATCCTAGAATTTTCTCGGTAGAACAGGCTAGCTTGAACTCACTTGGACTAACCAAACTCTGCCTCCTGTCTGCTGGGATTAAAGGTTTGTACTACCACCTGGTAGCACTTTGGTATTTTATTACATCATCTATCTCATTTCTTAAAAAAGAAAACGGGGAGGGGCGTTGTTGTCCCTACTATCTTTTATTTAAAATGCTTTTTTTTTAACTGAATATTTCCATGTATGCCTTCATGAATTTATATTTGGCATGTACATGCAAAGGTACATAGAAGTCAGAAAATGGTGTTGGATCCCCTGGAACTGGAACTACACTTAGTTGTAACACACTCAGTGCTGTGGATGCTGAAAATTTAACTTGGGTTTTCTGAAAGAACAGTAAGTGCTCTTAACCATGGAGTCATCACTCCAACTCTCATCGCTGTTATCTTAATAACAAGACATGGTAAAGTCAGGATACCTAGTTTGCAGGCATTAGCCCATGGCACTCTTATTTCAAGACATGCTGAGACAGATATGTCCTGGTGGGATGATCAGTGAAATTTCTTTGAAGGACAGCTTGATCAAATGATGGCCTTTGAGGTGACCTACAAGTGTCTGATGATACCAGCCTGTGCACATTCACTAAACACCTGCAGAGCTAGCCTTTGTTCTAACCGCTGAGAATCTGACAGATTTCTCAGTGTTCACAACCTCTGACTTTACAAGGCAGGTCATGAAACACCTAAACCCCTGCCATGTGGGCTTTGTTTAGAGGTGACTCTGGGCCAGACAAGCACCCTACCCTGTGTGTGGACACAGTTATCTTGGGGATCTAGGGGACATACATACAATGGCAAACTATGATTATTCAGTCCTCCATTGAAAAACATGAAACAAGACTGAGAAAATATAATGAATATCTACATATATGTGACTCTGTTTCCGTCCTTTTCCTCATAGACTTCCTGTCTTTATCTTTCTCTGGGGTGGTGCTGGGGTGGAACTGGGAGTCTTGCCACATTCCCAAACTTAGGTTTTTAGAGACAGCATCTCACTATGTAGCTCAGGCTGGCCTTGACTGCAGGCCCCACACCAAAGCCTTTCAGAGCTGAATGATTTGTGAAGGCTGTGGTAAAGAAAGAATATAGGCTCCTTTGAAAGAATCACCAGACAAGAATTGACCATTGGCTATGTCTCAGCTAGACAGGTATCTTAAAGAATGGGGCCCTACTTAATATCAAAGCTTTTGAAACTCTGACCTTGGGCAAGCCAACACCCAGATCCACTCAAGGCTTTTATAAATTACATGATGAGTGGTTGTTTGGTTATTGCAGTTACCTGATGTGTTGTGGTTTTGTGACATCAGCCTGAACAGGTGAAGATGTAGACCCATGGCAGGAAGACATCCCAGGCTCATGTCTGCAAACCAGGTGAAGTACAGTGACCAGTCACACTGGTTGGTTCAGGACACTGGCAACCCTAATCAGTGCAGCAGCTTCATGTGAGCCAAAGTACAAAAGGAAGCCTGGATGAGGAGAGTAGAGAAGGCACAGAGCCAGGTGTGAGGACCTAGTAGCATTTGGGGGATAAGCACCACCTTTCTGTGCTCCACAGGGAAGCCTCTGAACATGGCCACATGTGTTCTGAGCAGCAGCTGAGACTGCATAAGAAAGGAAAGAGACAGCATAGTACTGAGCTTCCACAAGATTCCACAAGATTCAGCTTCAGCTGCCCTACTCCAGGAGCCTCTGTCCCTCTCTGCCTCCATTATTTAAGGCTATGCTTATGTCTCAATTAACACAGTCAAGGAGGGTCTGACACTATAAAAAGCTCCTAGAAATGGGCACAAGCTGCTATCAGGGCCTACAAAGAGCAAAATAAGGTCAAGTGTGTGGACGATAAGCATCTGTTACATTAATTAGGCCGCTGCTGGATACTAGCACATTGGATGGTTATTGCAGTCTATCAATCCTGTAGGAAACACAGGTAGTAGTATGAAGCTGGCAGGGGTTTCTGCCTGGCAGAAAATAGACTTGGTTCTTTCTTGTTCCTGGGGTTTAGACTCAGCGTGAGTTTAAGTTGTGAAGATACAAATGATTGGGGAAGGGTGTTCCAGCCAAGTGACCCACCTGCTGTTGCCTTAGCTCTAGGTAGATGGGTCTGTGTAATCAGATAGCCAATGAACTGCCAGTGTGGACTTCTTAGGGCTAGCTGGAGTTTTCTGTGGCAGGAACAGCCTTGGAAAGTGCGTGGTCCCTGGTTTAGAAGACAGTGCTAGAGATCCACAACTCTGGATGAAGCCACATATAACATCTTTATGCCTTTCATATTTCACTCATAATTTTCATTTTAAAAATGTCCCTGAGATATCAGGAGGATGGTGGTGGCTTGTGTAATGTAAATAAAAAAGACAGACAAGGAAACACCTTTTGGTACTCAGCTGTGCCGAACTTGCCCCTGATATTTGGGACCTAACAGGCTTCTCCTGCCTCCCTTCCCAATTCCCTGTTCTCTGAGCCTTTGCTTACAGGCCTGTCTCCACCTGTTTATTGGTTCTAGCACTAGGCCCCAGCTTCTCCATCTAACCAGCCTACAATGCATTTGTGCCATAGTTAGCCCATCTTTCTTTGGGCCACCTGCCTGTGAGTACATAGATGATCAAAGAGGCATAGGATCATGGGTATTTTCATTCCTCATAACTTTCTTAGAGGCCATGGTGGAACATGCTTATATTATGCCTATAAAGCTCACATTTGGGAGGCTGAGGCAGAGAGATCTGGTATTTTCCAACCAGCCTGATCTATCAAGGTCGAGATTCCATTGTAAGGAAAAAAATCAAAGCCAATCAACCAAGCAACAAAGGAAATCTTTTTAAGAAAGTGTGGGAATATAGGTCATCAGTACAGTATTCATCTTGCAGGTTCAAGGGTGGGTTTTAGTTCCCAGTGTTGCAAAAACACAGAAAACCATGTTTGTGTGCCTCTGCATTGGCTGGTTGTGTGTGTCAACTTAATACAAGATAGTCATTGGAGAGGAAGGGGCATTGGATGATGAAATGCCTCCTTGAAATCTGGCTCTAAGGCATTTTCTCAGTTAGGATAAATGAGGGAGGGTCCACTCCTTTGTGGGTGGTGCCATGCCTGGGCTTGTTGACTAGAGTTCTCTAAGAAAAGAAGGTGGTAAACAACACACCTTCATGGAGTCTGCATCAGCACCTGCTTGCAGGTACCTGCCCTGTTTGAGTTCCTGTCCTGACTTCCTTCAGTGATGAATAGCAAAGTAGAAATATAAGACAAATTAACTCTTCCCTCCCCAACTTGCTTTTCCATCATGGTGTTTTGTCACAGAAAAGAAACCTTAACTAAAACAGCCTCCAAAGCTAACCCTGGTCTAGACTACAGATATTCCTCACAGATCATGTCTACCTCCTCACTGGTCTTATGGTCCTTGTCCTGGTCTCTCTGGTCTACCACTCCACTCTTGCCCATTTTCCCTGACTTTTTCCCAGACCACCCATAACCTAAAGCTTCCAACTGCACCTGATCAGGGTAGCCCCTGCGTCATAGCCCATGCCAGTTTTCCTGTCTGCCTTACTCTAGTGTAGACATCTGACCTCACTCTTACATCAGTTCCCAGAGGACATAGGCATCTCTCTTCCCTGCCCCAATCTATAGTCACAAGGCCTCTTCTCCACTAGTCACTACCTTACTCATTGAATTGGGGAGGACCTATGGGGTGGGCAAGCAGATTCAAGGCAACCACACCCTAATGACTAAAACACAGTTGAACCCCTGTTTTCCAGAGATTTAGGGAAGAGATATAACCAATATTTTGTAAGGTGGCAGGAGATAATAAAATACTGTTTTTTGTTTTGTTTTGTTTTGTTTGACACACTGTAATCTTTCAGACTACGTGTTTTCTTGCTTTAGGTTTGCAGTTCTTAGTAGCCTGGGACTTACTCTGTGGTATAAGATTACTAGGGTGATGCTCACATTACCTCAGGTAACTGCTAAGCTTGCATTAAATAGCACCCCCCCACCTGCTTTGTATTTTGAGACAGGGTTTCTCTGTGGCTTGGAAGCTGTCCTGGAATTTACTCTTGTAGAACAGGCTGGCCATGCACTCACAGATGTCTTCCTGCCTCTGCCTCCCTAGGTTTAGAGGCCTGCACCACCACCACCTGGCCAGTAGCCTCAATCATGGTTCTTCCTAGCTGCTAAGCTTGCAATTAGTAGCCTTATTCATGGTTATTGTTGTACTTCCTCCAACTCCTTCTTCTTCTTGATAGTGCACCTTCTGAAGCATTATAAAAACGCTTATTGTTTAATAATATACATATGTCTTGAGCAGGAAGTTTGAGAAAGTTAGGAGGGTGGGGATAGAGGTGAGGAATGGTTACTCATGTTAAATGCTGGCAGGAGGGAGGTCAAATGAGATGAATATGGTCAGTCTTAGGCTTTGCAAAGATGCATCACATAAATGAGTTGGTGTTTGCTTGGTGGGGGCAGAAGCAATGTAGTGTTTACATTCCATCCACCATCCCAACCAACCTGCCTCATCTGAGTCAGTCCTGCTGCATTCAGTCCATAGTCCAATGTCACAGCCCTCACCTCTTTTATGCTTCTGTCTCTTCATCCCTTTCTATGTCCTCATCTTCTTCCCTTCCTCACTTCTCTTCTCCTGGGATCTCTGCCCAATGTAATAAAAAGACAGAAATATTTTCTGTGAATGCATATAGATGCTGAGGCCTTTGCTCCTGAGTACTATCTGTGTCAAAATCTTGCTGGGCACAGACTGGTGAACCCTTAGGGCCCTGTCCATTCTGGATGTCTTGCTCCTCCAACACCTTTTCTTTTGAAGTGCATTTCTGTGTTTGCCTACTTATCCATTCTTGTCCTTCACAGCTCATGAGAAATTATCAAGGATGTAACTGACTCCAATTTGAATTTGTCTAGCAATCTTATTAATGATGTCTAGTTAAGACCTACAGGCCTATGAGGTTAATTAAATGTACAATTCCAATACAGTTCTATCAGAGCTCCCTCTATTAAATTAACACTATAACATTTGAGAGATGCCTTAATGAGGTATTATAGTTATGAAATGCAAACTAAATTAATGCTAAAAACATTTCAATGAGCCTTCTACTTTAACTGATGGATTTGGAAAAGAAACTTCACTTTTATTCTTCAGAACCAGAAAGACTAGTCATTGGGTGATCCTTTTGGCATCCATTAAATACTGGCTCAAGAATCTATGGTAAAATCAGACATCAGGCCTGGAAGAGCATTAGATGCCAGCTGGAATGTGCCATCACCATATATTGGTGACTGCAGGGCTGGGTGTCATATTAACACACAAATAAGAGTTTCACTCCTGGAGTCTGACTCAGAATGGCTGAAGTTCAGCACAGGATGCAGTGCTGTTTAATGCAGTGCAGGCAATCCAGGAGCCTGATCTCAGAGGCCATCATGCAGGCAGGTTGTCCCACTTGACAGGTGGAAGCAGTATGGGTCGATCAGTGGCCTCTTCCCACTGAAAAGCTCACTGCTGCTCAACAACTGGTACATGAACAGCTTAAGGCTGGCCACATTCTATCTAGTACTTCTCTTTGGAATACCCCCCTATCTTCGTTATTAAAAAGAAACCAGGAAAATGGTCACTGCTGAAGAACCTTAGAGCTGTATCTAAAACTACGGATCTCATGGGGCCCTACAGCCAGGCTTCCTTCACTTGTTGCAGTACCCTTCTGATACCTTTAGGACTGCTTCTTTACTATACCTTTGCATCCAGAAGACCAAAAAACATTTTGTCTTTAGTATCTCTTCTCTAAATTCTCAAGCACCCATGCGCTGGTACCAATGGCGTGTTCTTCCCCAAGTTATAGCCAATAGTCCCACACTCTGTCAGTCCTTTGTTGCCTCTGCCATTTCAATAGTTAGAGACTCATGCCCACAGATAAATATCATAGATTATATGGACAATATCCTTTTAGCAGGACAAAAAGAGGAAGAGGTATTATCTTGTTATAAAGAACAGTGTGATGATCTAACAAAAAGGGGGTTACAGATAGCCCCAGTAAAAGTGCAACTCAGAGATCCCTAACCTATCTAGGTTTTCAGATGTTTGAAGACAGGATACCCTCTAAAAATTTCATCCTGAGATTAGACAGGATTCGGACACTGACTGTGACTTTCAAAATTTCTTGGGAGATATTCATTGGCTATTAACTGATCTAAAAATTAGCAAGGGTGAATTAAAATCCCTTTATGATATTCTCCCCTGCAATTCAGACCCCACCTCGCTTTGATAGCTTTCACTGAATGTTGTAATACTATAACTCTCGTGGAACAATTGATAGAGGTACAACAATTCACATTTCTGGATTACTATCGCCCATTATGGTTCATCATTTGTAAAACAGCACAGGTTACCATGTCAATGTTTTGGCAGACTGCTCCAATACTATGGGTCCATTTACCAATAATTCCTAAGAGTGTGTTAAATCTCTATTTTCAGTTAATCTCAGACAAAATTGTCATGGGCAGAAAACAAGCAAAAGCCTACTTTGACTATGATCCAAACCTGATTCTTCACCCTTACTCCAAAGAACAGGTTGACTGGCTCATGGGCTCTATAGAGAGCTGGCCCATAGCATTGGCTGACAGCTCGAGGGAAATAGATAATCATTATCCCCCCAATATATTAATTGACTTTGCCTACTGTCAAGAGTTTATTTTCCCTAAAATTACCCTCTCAAATCTTATCCCAAGTGTGTTAACAGTGTTTACTGATGGTTTCTCCATGGTAATAGCTGCTTTTGAATGGAATGATGAAGTCACCAACTTTCAAACTGGGGCCTCGTCTGCTCAATTGGCAGAACTACAGAACTATATGCTGTCATAGATGTCTTCACTGCTTTTTCAGATCAACCAATCAACATTTATATTGACAGAGCCTATTTTGCATGATCAGTACCACTCTTAGAGACTATAGATCAGGTAACAAAACATCTCTGAAACTGGTAATCTCTTTAGGCAGCTAATTTCTCTCATAAGAACTAGAACATTCCCTTTTATTTATGGGCCACCCTTGTGCTCATTCAGGTCTCCCTTGATCCTTATCCAAAGGGAATAACTTAGCTGATCAAGCAACCTGCTCTTTTTGGCTCTGCCTTCTGATTCCACTCAAAACACAGGCATCGAGGCAGCATTCAAAGGACACTCCTTACATAACTTCAGTGCCCATACTACACACACACACACACACACACACACACACACACACACACACAGAGAGAGAGAGAGAGAGAGAGAGAGAGAGAGAGAGAGAGAGAGAGAATGGTAGGGTGAGGTTCCCCTCTTATTGCAGAAGCCGGAGGAGCCTTTGTGACTGAGGGGTCAGGGCTGCCCAGTGAGACTTGGAATCTTGAGGAGTTCACAGCCTGAACTGCATGACTAGGCAATGGTGAGTGGCACGGCCTTTAGAAAAGATGGATGTACCTCTGTTGCTCTGGGTTAATGTCAAACAGTCTCATGTCTCTCCTCTGTTTGTCAGAGAGGCCTTTGGATTTCTTCTGCTGCTGCTTTGGCTTCTGGAGAGTGAAATATTCCAAGACTACAGCATTGCTCTGCAGATGGCTGTCAGAGTCTAGTTGACTCAAGTGTTGTATTCTGTGCCTCAGGAAGGCCCTCACAAATGCCTCAGCCAGGTAGCTTCCCAGCTCCTGCTCAGAGACTTGGTGGTATGGTCCCCTGTTCTGGTGTCAGACACCAGGACCCTCATACCCCATTCCTGAGAGCCACCATCTTTGCCTAGCTTTCTGTCTGTTCAAATGTTTGCTCCACACAACAGCCAAGGCATAACAGTAATGCTTACGCTAACTGTGACACTACCATACTGCTGCCTGGTCAAACACTGACTTGCTGTCCTGCATCTTTGAGGTTCCTCTTGGGATCATTGAAAATCCTTTGTAATGCAGTACTTCTCTAACCCTGTGTGGAAGGAAGGTTGAAAGATGGATGAGCCAGGTCATTTAATAAGTCAGGACCACAAGACTAGACTTAAGGGAAAGGGAGCTTGGCTTTTTAGGAAAACGAACCATTCTAGCACCAGGGGAAACTGCCTGGGCTTGCAGGGAGGACAAGGAGGAGGAAAGGGGACACTGAGCACCAAAGTTCTCTGTCCTTGTTTTTCAATCATGCAGACCTCATGTTGCTGCTATTGCAGAAGTGTCCTCCACCCCTACTATGAGGCACAAATGTGAGTGTTTCTCGGGCATTACTCACTCTCAACAATAGCACACCCAATATTAAGTCATAAGTGTTCCTAGGAAACACTAAGTGAAACTACTTCACAGTTGCAGTCTTGTAACACTGTAGTACCACCTCCTCTCCAGTTGGGGCAGCAACAGTCTATTCTTCCCTGGACAGCAAGTACCTCACTTTGCTGTCATCTGCTGCAATCCTGGGTAGTGCTCTTTCCTGAACCTACTGGTTGGGGAATATTATTTTAAGTTGTATCTTTTTTTTTTATGCTGAATTTGTTTAACTCTGTGAAGTTGTGTTAATGTGCTTTTCTAAAACAGGAGATGGTCTAATAAAGAGCTGAAGGACAATAGCGAGGCTGGAGAAAGGACAGGTGGGGCTGGCTGGCAGACAGTATACATAGGAGAAAGGAGGAAGAGAGGAAGCAAGAAGAGAACAAAGGGAGGAGGATGTCATGAACCAGCCACTCACCGAGCCCAGGAATAAGAGTGAAATAAGATGTGCAGGAGTAACAAAAGGAAAAAGCCCAGAGGCAAAAGGTCGTTGGAATAATTTACAGTTAAGAAAAGCTAACTAGCAGCTGCCCCAGCTCAGGTCAGGAATTCATATTTAAGAATAAGGCCTTGTGTGTGATGTGGGAGCTGGAGATGTGTCCCAAAAAAAATGTAAGAGTAAAACTCTTACTACACCTGCCTCTTTGCAGAGCTCTTTTGCACTAACCAGACAGTAAAATGAATTCTGAGACTTACTGCCAGCTTTAGGTTAACATATCAACAGTGACTGATACTTTCTCTTTGCTAAAGGAGGGGTTAAAAACCAGAACACACAATCTTTGAGGTACTTCAAGACAGGGATGGCTAAACAGTCCATCACAATTATCAGGAGAATTTAGTTCATTTAAGTACATATGTCCTCCCTATGGAAGGGATCACCCTCCCTGGGGAGCAGAAAGGGGATGGGAAGGGGGTTGGCGCAGGGGATGAAGAGGGAGTCAGGATGTGGGAACTAGGATTGACATGTGCAATAAGCTTGTTTCAAATTTAAATAAAAAAAATCATTAAAATGTGCGAATGTGGTCTCACTTTTATCAGTAAGTACAATCAATTAAAGGTTTACTGACCTTTTAAAATATTCATGTCAAGCACAGTCTCTCTCTCTCTCTCTCTCTCTCTCTCTCTCTCTCTCTCTCTCTCTCTCTCTGTTTTGTTTTCTTCGAGACAGGGCTTGTCTGTGTAGCCCTTGCTGTCCTTGTACTGGGACAGCCACCTGCCTCTGCCTCCCAAGCTCTGGTTTACTTAGTGCCTGTCAAGTAGTTGATCTACAATGACACATAGATTCATACACTCATAGGTGTTTGTACAATTTATTTTAGTCTCATAAACCTTTCTAAGCCATTAGGAATACAGTTATTTTCTTTTATGAACATATTGAACATATTAATATTGACTTTGTGTCATGCAAAAAGGACACTGCAGGGTTATAAATCATCACATCATAAGCTTAATCTGCACAGTGTTCTCTCTGCCCTCTAATGGTGCTCCAGTGCTCACTTCCACATTGGCACCTTCCGTGACACCATGGAGCCTCTTCAGTCTCTGTCAAACAGGCTCCTTGGCATTAGCTCCATGGCTGAGGGAAGGGTGGCAAAGTGGCCTCCTCTGTGAGGGTGCAGTCTGTTTCTAGTGGTCACTACAGTTTCTGTCTCCCCCTGGCTGCAGCAGTCTTTTTCCTGGTCAGGATAAATGAATATAGGAGGCAAGCTGTCATGGAGAGGTCTCTGGGGTGTGTGGGGACTAGGGAGGCTAAAATGAGCCTGAAATAGTGGAGGTAATGGCTGTAGGCAGGATTAAGGATGGTTTTTTGTTTGTTTGTTTGTTTGTTTTTTTAGTTTTTCATGACAGGGTTTTCCTCTTTGACAGCCCTGCCCGATCTGAAACTCACTCTGTAGTCCTGGTGGACTTTAACTCAAAGATCTGCCTGCCTCTGCCTGCTGTGTGATCATATTAAACACATCTGCCACAACCCTCCATTATTTCTTTTTAAGCAATGGCCTGATATGACCCTGGCTGTCCTAGAATTCATTCATAATATTACTAGGCACATTGTGTATGTAAAAATAAAAGGATTTTACTTCTGTTTCAACTACTAATCACTTTTATCACCTTGTGTAAGGTATCTTTCATATGAGTAAAATCAAAGAGTAGCTTTTCCTGGATATCGTCTCAGAACTTTTGTTTGTTTTTTTAATTACTGTCCCCTCTGAAGACAAAATCTCCTTGTTTAGCCCAAACACTTACTATGTAGCCTAGGCTGAGCTCAGAAGTGTAATATTCCTGTCTCAGCTAATGGCACGTTAGAATTTACAGGCCTCTCTCACTGCATCCAACTCAGAAAGCATCTTTGAGATTGGCAGTGTGACAAAAGATAAAAAGTGAGTTTCATGGCTGTAGAACTGGGACCCAAGGGCCCAGCCCATCCTGCTCAGGTAGCCTGGGTTCTGTCAACACACTGCCCTTAATTTCTGATTTAACTTGGACAGTGGGTGAGGGAAAGCAGTGGATTACTAAATAGTGAGCACTATGCGACATTTTAAGTGAAAAGGAATTCTCAGAGGAACTTGGGCAAATAGCACCACATCCTTGTTTAAGAAACATAGGCTTTGTAGATCTTTGGGTGATCAATGTGGCCATTTTGATCTTAAGCTGTAAGGCACATAGGATTTCCAGTTTGAGGCCAGACTGATAACATCAGCATGGACACTAAATGTATTTTGATTACAAAAGCCTGCTACTAGTTTACCATCTACCAAATTGTTTTTGAGAAAGTGCCCATAATATGTGAACTCAATAATGTACACCCTACCTCTTTTTTTGAGCAGAATCTCCCTATCTCTGTAAGCCTGTCTACCTGGGGACGGGCTATGTACATCAATTGGGTACAACCACACAAAGATCCACCTGCCTCTATCTCATGAGTGCTGGTATTAAAACTTTTTAAAAGATTGCTTGACAAAAATTGTACGTATTTATGGCATTTATAATGACACGTTGAAATTTATATGTTATGAAATGGTAAAATCAGGCTAAGTAATCCATTAAAGTCATATAATTGTTTTTGTAATGAGACATTTAAAATTTCAGTGATTCTTTCAAGTATATGATGTTACTATGTCATACATTAGATTATTATATGTAAACATTTGTTTTCCTTTAAAAAGTGACTTAGACAATAGTAGCCTATGGGTGTATATCAGTGAATGAACACATATACATCCAGTCCCTGAGTTATATTTCAGAACTGTGGGGTGTCGGGTGTTGGGTAGACAACAGACAGCATGGGAGTCATTTCATGGGTTATAGAATCAAAAGTAGCATGGCATCTGTGGTTTCAGCCACACAGGCAAATGTCTGGCTCTTTCAGGTTATTAGTATTTCTCTTTTTAAAATAATTATTTTTACTTTATTGGTGGTTTTTCTTTCTGTGTTCTGAGTCCAGGTTTCTCCGCTCTCCTGGAACTCACTTTGTAGACTGGGCATAGTTGCACCTCACAGAGATCATCCTGCCTTTCTACCTAGTCCTGGGAATATAGGTCTATGCTACCATGCCTCGACTTATAGTGTTTTGAGAGCATGTAGGTATGTGCATTGTGTATGTATGTATAGGTGGTTTCTGAAGAGGTCAGAAAGGGGCACCAGATACTTTGGAACTGGACTTAGGTAGATAGTTGTAAGCCATTATGTGTTCAATGTGTTATTGAATCCTGATTCTCAATAAGAATAGCAGGTTCTCTGAGCTGCTGAGCCATCTCTCCAGCCCAGTAATTAGGAATCCTTTAATGGACACTTTTCAAATAGATAGCATAGCTTTGGGTAACAGTCAGTGTATCCTGTGATTCTCAGATTACAGTAGGGTAGCAGGTTCCCCAGAGAGACATTACTTACTAAAATATTTGCTCTGTAGGAAGGAAGGAGGTGCCCCCATTTTATCATCTTCAGAAAACAGTATATGAAGACAGATAACTATTAGAATTTTTGTGATTATTATTTATACTACCAAAGTACTTAGAATGGTATTTGACATGGATGGACTGAGCAAAAGAAGTACATGCTGATTTGTTTGGTAGATTAAATATATCATATTGGAGACCAAGAGTGCATACCTATAATCCTGGCCCTTAGGTGGGCCAAGAGGACAAAGACTTTGAAGCTCTCCTAGCATACCCACTGAGAACCTGTCTGGAAAAGTAAATGAAAGGTGTGAAAATTTCTGATTTCTAGGCAACTCGTAAAAGAAGTATCACAAAGATGAGTACTTGTAATCTTTGTTTTTTAAAATGATTTTAATCACTCTGTGTGTGTGTGTGTGTGTGTGTGTGTGTGTGTGTGTGTGCGCGCGCGAGTGCACTCATGCACTGTTTGTACTCGAAGGCATAGAGGCCAAAAGACCATTCCACTGGATTTTGAGTAAATGTAGTTTTGTTCCACCAAATATGGGTACTGGGTCCTGTTAAAAAAAAAAAAAAAGCAGCAAGTGCTTTTATCCTCTGAGCCATCTCCCCAGCCCTTAGTATCTGTATTTTAAAGAATATTCTCAGGTGAGGTGTGCTTACATAACAGATAGGATAGGGTCCCCTAAAAGATTAGATAGCCACAATATGTAGAACAGTTACAGAAAGGCAAATAACACCAATTGTACACAGAAACGAATATACGAATACATTGAAAGATATTACAAGTGGGTCAGGAAATATTTTTTGCCTTCTTAAAAATATCCATTCAAAAACTCACACCTTAATATTTTTCATCTTCATAGCAATGAGCAGTGAAGTTCGCATCATGGATCTGCAAGTAATTTTCTTCGCATAAATCTGTGAAATCTCTGTGAGAATTTCAGTTTCTGTGAAACTGTAGTGACTCCATTCACCTCCACCATACTACAATGATGACTTGAAGTAGGATTGGTGAGATGGCTCAGCAGGTAAAGGTGCTTGCTATTTAAATCTGACCACCTTAATATCTCTAAATTTCACCAAGACAGAAAAAGATGGATCCAGAGAGTTGTCCTTTGACTTCCGCAAACATGCTGGGGCACATATATACCAGCAATCACACAGGTACTCAGTACAGTTAGTAATAGTATACTTCATTCATCATTTAAAAGTGTATTTTACATACTAACCAAACTTTCTCTTCCTTCTCATCTTTTCCCTTCCCCCACCCTATTCATATATTATTCATCTACATTCAGATGTGGTAAGGCCTTCCATGGGAATCAAGAAAGCATGACACATCAAACTGAGGCAGGAACAAGCTCCTTCGCACTTCCTCAAGGCTAAACAAGGTATCCCACTATAGGGAATAGGTTCTAAAGAGCCAGCTAATGCACCGGGAACAGGTCCAGTCTTGCTGCTAGGGGCCCCACAAAAGATCAACCCAGATGCAGAGGGAATAGGATGGTCCCAATCTGGCTCCCTAGCAGTTCCTCCAGATTCCATGAGCTCCCATAAACTTTGATCCCCCTTGCTCATATATTCCCTATCCCTCTCTTGGAACCAGACTCCAAGTGCTTAGCTATGGTTCTCCTTATCTGCTTCTATTAGGTTCCAGAGGAAGGCTTTACGATGACAATTTGAGTAGTCATGAATCTGAGTATAGGTGAAGGCCAGTTCAGGCACCCTCTCCTCTATAGTTAGCAGTCTTAGCTTGGGTCAAACTTGTGGATTACAGGAACTGTCTGTGGCACCAGCTTTCTCCCAAACCCATAATAGCCTCCCTATCAAGATATCTCTTTCAACACTTCCCCTTATCCCATCCCTAATTGTACCATCCTGATCCCTCATAGTCTCATTTTCCTGTCTCTTTCCTTGTACTCCTCTACCCTTAGTTTACCCAGGAAGTCTCATATATTTTTCTCTTTCCAGAGAGCTCCATGTGTCAAGAGGCATCTATATTGTTTCATGTTCTGGCTATTACAAATAATTATGGTATGAACATATTTGAGCAAGTGTATTTTGGTCTGATTGAGCATCCTTTGAGTATATGCCCACTAGTTGTATCACTGTGTCTTCAGGTTGATTGATTCCCAATTTGTGAGAAAATGTCCATACTGATTTCCAAAGTAGCTGTACAAATTTGCCCTCCCACCAGCAGTGCAGTAGTGTTCTCCTTACTCAACATCCCCTCCAACATAGGCTGTCATAAGTATTTTTCCTTTTATCTTGTCCATTCTGACAGGTATAAGATGGTAACTCAGAGCCATTTTGATTTACAATTTCCTGATAGCTAAGGATGTTGACACTTCTTTAAGTGTACCTTGGCCATTCATGATTCTTCTGTACAAAATTCTCTGTTCACATATCTACACCATTTGTACCATGATTATTTTGTAATTTGATGTCTAGCTTCTTGAGTTCTTTATGTAGTTTGGATATCAGTCTTCTGTCAGGTGTGATGCTGTTTAAGATCCTTTCCCTTCTGTAGGTGTTATTTTGTCTTACTGAGTGTGTCCTTTGCCTTATAGAAGGTTGTCAGATTCAGGAGGTCCCACCAGTATGTCTCTGTAGTTAATACCTTGCTACATTTCTGCAGATTAGTTATGCTTGCTGTCTTGTATCCTCAAGCTGTGGTTTCAAAGACTAAATAGCATTTTCATATAGGACCTCAAAAAATAATCTTCAGTTATTAAACACATGGGTATTTGAAAATATGCTCTCTACTGGGCTTACTTTTTCCCTTCTGATTTTTTAATTTCATTTATTTTTATTTTCATGCACTGGTGTTTCTCCTGCATGTATATCTGTATGAGGATGTTGGTACTCTGGAACTGCAGTGACAGGCAATTTTGAGCTGCCATGTGGGTGCAAGGAATTGAACCCAGACTGGTGCTCTTGAAGAACAGCATGTGCTCTTCACTGCTGACCATCCCTCTACCCAATTACTTTTACAGTTGTCATGTATCTCTGTGTGTTGGCATGTGTGTAGTGGTGCACATGGGTGAAGGTCTAAGGATAGGGATAGGAATTGGTTTTGTTCATTCACTGTGTGTGTCCCTGGAATCGATACCCTGTCATCAGTGTTGGCAGCAATCGTATTTACCCCTTGTCTTATTTAGGGTTTCTATTGGTGTGAAGAAACACTATGACCCAATTCAATTAGTGCAGGCAAGGATTTATTTCTCATATATGCAGTGTCACTCTCCATTGAGGGAAGCCAAGGCAGGAACTCCAACTGGGAAGAATTCTTGAGGCGGGAGGTGACTCAGAGGCCATGGAAGAGACATGCTTACTGATTTACCCTCATTTCTTGTTCTTTCTGTTTTCTTCGAGAACCTAGATCAAAAAGCCCAGGAGTGGCATCAGCCACAATGGGATGGGCCTTCCCTTATCAGTAAATACTTAAGAAAATGTCCTGCATATTTTCCTACAACCTGACATTCTGGGGGCATTTTATTGATTGACACCTTACTTTCCCCTGCTCTTATGTAACTTAACAAATGTCAAGGTGACAGAAAATTAGCCAGTGCACCCACAGACCATCTCGCTGCCATGACATCATATCTACAGCAAAGGGCAGAAATGTCTACTTTGACTCAAGGTCAGTATTCTGACATAACTCATCACAGTGGGCATGGTGGAGTGCCTCAGCTCATGGCAGTGGAAGTGTGTGGCTGTGGCAGTTCATTTCATGGCTGATCAGGAAAAACCATCTGGCCAGAACAATGTCTGGGTTGTAACCTTAAAGGCCACTCGAAATTATTAACATTGCCAAGAAGGCTTGACTTCTTGCAGGTAGCATAGCCACCCAAATAGTACCACCTGATAGGAAACAAGTGCTCAAAGGCTGAGCCTATTTTCTGATAGCAGATTCAATTCATGTGTTCCATTAAGTGTAGGAGATCATTTTTCTAATCACTCTGGTGACAGTGGGAATTACTGTCTTTTCTACTGGAGATTCCTCTTATGAGAGCCTTCTCCCAACAGCCTGGTACCACAGCCGTGCCAGCCCCAAATAAGACAAAAAGAGTATGTATTACATAGAATGGTGTTGGTCTGTTATTAGCCTTTCTTATCTGCTAGCTCTGTTTTAAATATTAACCCATTTCTATCAATCTAAGTATTTCCTCGTGGTCTTATCCTACCGGAGAGAGGATCTGGAGTTCTACCCTGTTTGATCCTAGAAGTTGAAAATCCTACTACCTCTGCCTGAAAACTCCTTGTCTCCTAGTCCTGCCTTTATTGCTTTCCTGTTGGCCAGCAGTGTTTTATTCATTAAGCAATAAGGGGAACATATTTACCACTTCCAAACATATTCACCACTTCCAAAATTACTTTTTTGAAAGGAATCATCTCCAAGTATGTAATTAGAACCAAAGGGACATGAGAGTTGTAATCTACTAAGTTTTATTACTCTTTTATTTCATTCATTGTTTGAAAGGTGTATCCGCGTACATGTTCCACAGTCTGTGCAGTCACAGGTTTATAAGAGATCAGTATCATGTCCAGTTCTGGTTATTTTCAATGGATACATGGATGTGTGAGAGGCAGGTCATTTTTTCTTTCCCACAAGAAAGCTCTGTGTGTAACAGCATGAGGAACTGCAGAATGCGAGTATTTCTCATCTTATCCAAAACTTTTGGACATGGGTGTTTTGATTGAACAATCCTAATCTGAAAACTTAACTGGAATTGATCTGATGTGAAGGTTTTTCTGGGTGTTTACTTTTCTTTTCTTTTCTTCCCCCCCCCCCTCCCCCCCTTTCTTTCTTTCTTTTTTTATTTTTTTTTTTGTGGTTTTTCTGCGGTTTCAGGGGCTGTCCTGGAACTAGCTCTTGTTGATCAGGGTAGTCTAAAACTCATAGAGATCCTGCTGCTTCTGCCTTCTCAGTGATGAGATTAAGTTGTGATCACCAATGCATGGCCTGTACGTTTTTCAAGACACTTTGGATTCTTTTTTTTTTTTTTTTTCAGATCTTGGAGTGTGGATTCCCCTGTGCTTGCTTCAAATGATGACTTTGAATACTCTGCATGACAGCTCTGCTTAACAGATGATACCCAGCTTCATCCATGCCCTCAAAAATAAAAGACACAGATTATGAACTTTTTTGCTGTGATTTTGCACTTGATTCAAATTCTGGCCTCAGAACAGAGAGGACTGGTGATAGAGCTGGAGTGTTTTGATGGAGGAGAACATGGATACAGTGGCAGGAGCATCTGTCAGGTTGGGTGGTTTAATTATTGTGTTTCTGTGTATGCATGTGTTGTCACCATGTCATGTATTTGGAGGTCAGAAGAGAACTTGTAATAGTTGCTTCTTTCCATGTCTCATTGAGTTTAGGATATTAAGCTCTGGTTGTCAGTCTTTGTGCCTAGCTCCCCTACCCAATCACTCATTGTGCTCTCTCCATTGTTTTACTTTAGCAATGTCACCAGAAGCCATTGGAGAAAAGACTCTGACATCAGACCTTATTTCCCTCACTTTATTTTGTTGTGCCCCACAATGTTGTGGATGGAACCCAGGTTTACCACTTGAGCAACAGATGTACTATTGAGATTGAGCTCTCCTGCAGCTCAATACTGGGCAGTCTACTGGGCAAACCATTCCTGCATTGAATAGTAGACACACTGGGAATAGAACTCACATGCTGGGTAACATGCATCGCTTTATTCAGGAGCGATGTACTAGGAATGTCCTTTAATATGGAAATGCAATCTACAATATAACAAGGAGTATAGAAGAACATATCCAAAAGCAATATAGATGAAAATGTACCACATTTAGTATTTGGAGTCATCAACAGTAGAGGCTTTTACACATATCATGCAAAGCTAAGGTCCTTTTTTCAATTGCAATTCCATAGACTTTAACCCTGTGTAAGTCACTTTTCAGGCTTTCCTGAACCCATGTTGTCTATAAAAGAGATTCAGGAGATTTTTTTCCTAGACTGTGTCTCATTATATAGTTCAGATTGTCCTGGAACTCACTATGTATAGACCAGAATAGACTTGAACTCAAAGAGATCCACCTGCCTCTGCCTCCCAAGTTCTGGCATTAAAAGTGTGAACCACAATATGACAGGTTTTTTTTTTTAGTCAATTTTTAAAATTACCTGGAGTCTTTCTTTGAGTTGACCGTACTGAGTGAACTTGGTTTGGTTTTCTGTGATAGGCTCACATAAATTGAATCTCTTTGGCTTTGGTAGTCATTCCTGAGACACCAGAGGTGTTTCCAAGGGTTCTTATTATAGGCGGCAAGGGCATGCACTCAGTTCATACTTGCATCCCCATTTCTGAGAAGCTCAGTTTCAGAGAAGTAGATGCTGGCCGCAGGCCTCACATTTTACTTTGCATCCTTTCTTGCTGGCTCATAATATTGGCAAGTTAGAGAGAGAATGGAGTAGAAGCATAAACTAAAGATAGCCTGTGTTGCTTCTGTCCTGACACCTAGCTGGAATGAAGACAGCAGACCCCCCCCCCATATCCTTCAGGTTCAGAAGTCCTGGAGCTACTTTAGTCTACCTCTGTTCGGGGAAAGAGGCCTCAGCACAGCTACTTATAGCAGTTTATATGGGACATGCTTTCTGAGAGTCAGGGATACTTTTTGATTCTCCTACATCCCCTGTCCTTTAATATGGAAATGCAATCTACAATACAACAAGGAGTATAGAAGAACATATCCAAAAGCAATATAGATGAAAATGTACAGATACAGGAACCTTCATGTTAGCCTAGGATAAGACAGTACCATGAGAGGCAGGATACTGCAGGTTAGACAAGGATGGGACAAGCTATGAGACACAGGAATCTGCAGATTGGACAAAGGGAGAACAGAATCATCAGTGCAGGAAACTGCAGTCTAGGCCAGGAGGAGACCGAACCATAAAATGTAGGAAACATCAGGTTAGATCAGGAGAGGACAGAACTGTGGATGTCCTAGCTTTCTGAACTGGAATAGAGTCGCAAGAGATTCTATGACAGACACCTCAAACTACTTAGAGGAAAACATGGGAGAACACACGATCCTCAAAATGGGCTAAAACCATGGTCTTTGTTTTCACTGAGAGCCACACATATAAAGGAAGCACATGATAATTGCTGAGCATAAATCTACCCCAGGGTCAATGCAAACGTCCTGCTTAGTTGTCAAATAAGCAGTGGTCTGTTGGATTAACCCTGGCAACTTTCAATGTAGTAGGAATGTGTTCTGTCACAAGCTCACTTCCTTCTCTCCTTTTTGCCTTTTATTTGGAGGCCAGGGTAGGGTGCCCAGTCTAGTCTTGAAGTGGGGATCTCCCTGCCTCATTCTGTCATGTATATGGCATAACAGGTCTGCATCACCAGGCCTAGCAGCAATTATCTTCGGGCAGCTCTTAGATCTTTCCCTGAAGATGTTGCACATGGAAGTTGCCATCTTTGAGTAATACTAGCCATCAAAGCTTAAGGGTCTTCGGGATGATACTTCACTGGACCACTAGATGGCAATGTAGAATCAGAAATGACACAAGGGTTGTTGCCTTCTTCCTGAGTTAGGGCTTGATTTCCTTCCATGTCTTTTAAAATCAGGATTACCCACTATTTCTGAACATCATAGCTGGTTCTTTTGAGAAGGAGATGTGGGACTTCGGATCAGAGACATTTCTGTGTCAATACTTCAGCTGAATTTTGATTTAATGCCTCAACAGAACCAGATGCCTTGAATGAGACATAGGATAAAAGGAGAAAGGACAAGAGATATGGTTATAGATAATATTCACGAATTTGTGGCTGCTCAAGAGAGTGGAAAGTCAGTAGGCAAGCCACCCCAGATTTTAGTGAGTGCAGCACAGGGCTGCCCTGATGAACACAAAGGGGTTGTCTTGCCACTCTGGCTTTGTCTTATCCATTCATTAGTTATTTTTGATATTATTTTTTCCTATTTTGAAAGAATTTTCTTTCCTGCTATCTTGTTGTTCTCAGAGGGGGCATTCATATCTGCAGAGTGTTCTGTGCACTACACACGAGTAATGTGTTCACTAATGTGAATTATATGTGACCACATACTCAGGAATTTAAGTTGCCAGCATCATTTTCCTGTAACATGTAGATTTCAGAGAGAGGGAGCTGAAATCCCTTAAGGACATTGTTACTAATTGAGATTCTCATCTCCTTTGGCACCTAGTATATGTATGATTAAAGATGGAGGTTTCTGTTCAGTATGATTGCTCCCCACTTCAACCAAAAATAAACACAGAGACACTATATAAATTATAAAGTGTGGCTGATGGCTAAGACTTTTATTGGCTAGCTCTGTCTTAATTACTAACCAATAACTACTATGTATTTCTATATGGCCTTTTCTTACCAGGGATTGCCAGGTACCTCCAATCTTCCAATCTCTCTAAATGCTTCCCTCTCTCTCCTTCCTCCTTCCTCCTACAGCTGTGCTATACCCCCTGCCTGGCTATTGCCCAATCAGTGGTTTATTCATCAATCAAGAGAGAAACATATGTATAGAAGGACATCTATCATTGTATGTTGGTACTTATTGGTGCCATCTCATTTGAATTTCTGTATTTTTCTTCTCAGCACCATAGGAGACTTGTTGTTGTAAGAGGGCCTTAAGGCAGGGCTGCAATGTGCTGGTGAGTGTGTGTGTGTGTGTGTGCAGACAGCATTTGCGAAAGAGTAAAGTAATGACTGAGGAGTTGGGCTATGTCCTGTCTGTCCTCCACAGGTATAAGCATGACAATGATGCATACCTGACTCCTTCATCTGTTCTTCCTAGTGTAGCCATGTTGAATAAATCTCTTCTCTCTGCTTTACAAAATTTCTTTGTCTACCATTTTCATTTTAGATATTAATTATATGTATGTTTGCACATGTGCATATGTGTGAGCATGTGGGAGGTCAACCGATAACTTGCAGGAGTCCATTTTGTCCTCCAGCACAGGTTCCAAGGATCATTCTCAGGTCTTCAGAGTTGGTGGCAAGTACTTTGACTTGCTGTGACATTCACCTCTCCCATAGGCTCATACCTTACAAATACTTGTTCCCAGTAGGCCACAGTTTTGGGGAAGTTATGAAACTAATAGGGGCAAGGCTATATAGAGAAAGTATATCATGTGGGTGGGCTTTGAGAATTTACAATCTTGTCCCATTTCAGCTTGGTGTCTCAGCTTGCTATGTGAGGGTATTGTGTGGTCTCTCAGCCTCATGCTCCAGCCACTGGCTGCCATTCAGCCTCTGCCATTATGGTTCTCTCTTTCTGGAACTGTGAGCACAAATAAGTTTTCATCTTCTCCTTGCTTTTAGTCATGGTCAGAGCAAGATCATTTGGTTCCTGGCCTACTGGGTTCCATCCCTTTGTAGTGACAGAGAATTCCTCTAAGTCATCCAGTCTGCAGATCTCAACACGTCCCAGTCCTTACAAGATAAGCTTAGCCATCTCTCCTCAGTGGGCTGTTTAGAGAGACAAGTAATGATGAAGAGTAGAGAAAGGAGATGTGTTCTGTGTGACACACTGTGCAGAGAAACAGGGGTCCCTTCACACTCAATCCCACAGTCCAGGAGTCCTGAAGTGAGGTTGATATTTAAATGGAAGGCAAGAGGCAAGGATACCTAAGCAGTCCTGGCCAAGAGTCCCACCCATCATTGACTCCTCATTAGCTCATTTTTGATCCTCTTATAAAGTGGTCTTATATGTTTTTGGAAATGTGTAAAATGTCTTTTCAGGAGGCAGTTTCTCTTCTGGTTGGGTCGAGGCTGCCCTTTCCTTCCTCAGGATAAGACTGTGAGAGATTCCAATGCTTCAAGTATTTTGTTTCAGTACTCACTAGCCAAATGGAGTGCCAAACATGGCTGTCTTTGGACCTTCTTGGCTCCTGCCAGGATGTTGAAAAACAACAATGTGGCTTCTTCAGAGGGCATCAGTTTAGACAACTTGGAGAACATTTTGGGGTTTTGATCATCAATGAATTGGTGTGTGTGTGTGTGTGTGTGTGTGTGTGTGTGATAATGTGTAATGGTTTAGTACGCTAGAATTTCAAATATAGCACAGTTTGAGTTGAGCTAGTAGTGTGGGTGCTATAGATACATTAGAAATGTTCATTCTGGACATGTTCCTATGGATAAGAGAGGGAGAACACAACAGAAGCCACAGAGTTTTCTTGTTTGAAAGTCTCTCCTCCATACTGTAAACATAAATTTCCTCTTGTTCCCTCCTAGGGATATTCCTTGAAACCTTGAGTCAGCAGGGGTCAGCACTTCCTTCTTTCTCTCTTTGTTTTTGAGACAGAGTTTCTCTCTTCTGTAACTCTCTAGACCAGGCTGACCTTGAACTCCTGAGACCTACTTCTATCTGCTAGTGTTGGTCAGCATTTCCTTCTTTTCCATAGCTACTGGGCAGAATTTCTGTAACCGGAGTCTCCTTCCCACAAACCATAACAAACAGAACTATATATAAATAAGATAAACAAATCAGCGAAGTCAAAGGCAAACATACAAAAAAAACCTCCCACACAATACATTCCTTAAAAACAATGTTCCACTTCCAATCTTCCACACCAAGAAGTAATCAAGGAAACCAACAAAAAAACACAGAGTGGGCAGAATATTTTCACATGAAATCAGGGCAAAATAGCTTGCCAAATCTTTCAAAGCATGACTCATACTTGTGATCCGAGTAATAAGGAGACAGATAAGAGGGTCAGGAGCTTGAGGCTACTCTACTTGACTTGTGTCAAGAAAAACCAAACTAATGAATCAAAGAGACCAAAACTTCTTTCCAAAGAAAGCATCAAAGAAGTAAGGTTGCATGGGGCAGAGAGATGTGGTGGTAAAGAGCTGTGGTCACTGTTCCAGAGCACCTAGGTTAGATTCCCACCACACACATGGTCGTTAACAACCACCTGTAATCCAGTTCCAGGGGCTCTAATGCCTGCTTTTGGCCTATTCAGGCACTAAGCTTGCACAATGGTTTGTGTGTATGTGTGTGTGTGTGTGTGTGTGTGTGTGTTTGTGTGTGTGTGTATGGGTGTGTGTGTGTGTGTATACTGGCAGAACAAAAAGAAAACCACAGGAGAACACTCACATATACATTTTAATTACAAAAAGTAGAAAAATGGGTGAAGTTACTGAGTTTTGTTACTGGGGGGTTTAGTATCTGGTTGGTTAGATTGTCAACACAGTGTAGTTATATGGGAAAAGGAACTTGAATTGAGAAATTACCTTCATCTGGTCTGTGGGAAAGTTTGTTGGGCATTTTCTTGGTTAATGATTGATGGGGAAGGCCGCCCACAATGATTGTGGTCATCCCTAGGATGGTGGTCCTGGGTTCTATAAAAAACAGGCTGAAAGCAATCATGAGTGAACCAGTAAGCAGCACCCCTCCACAGCTACTTCTTCAGCTTCTGTCTCCATGTTCCTGCTAGACTCTATGCCCTGACTTTTCATAGTAGTATAAGCAGAAATTAGCCCTTCCTTTCCCAGATTGAGTTTTCTCATGGTCTTTTATCACAGCAATAGAATCCTAACAAAGACACTGGACTGCATTGGAGTCTTTAGTCTTGTTAGTAAAGAATTTTAGAAATAGACTCAGAAGGGAGCTTAAGGACTTTTTTAATGTAGTTTGAAATGAGAACAACAGGGCAGGAAGCTATGACATCTTAGTAACTGCCTGGTGAAGGGGAAATAGAGGAGGAAGAAAGAGAGCCATACTGGTTGTAAGCAGTGACATAGGAGGAATAAACAGCTACATGGGTGGTGGAAGGGAGAGGGATTTTAAGAAACAGGTGAGAAAGGCCAATATATTCAGGAAAGCATACTGTCTTGGTTGAGTTTCTATTGCTGTGAAGAGAAGCCACGGCCCCACCAATTCTTAACAAGGTGGTAACATACATTTCCAGAGTTCATTCCAATATCACAATGACAAGGAGCATTGGGGAGGTGTAGTCCCATGAGGAGGCATTGTACTGGGTTTATCTTGGCTTTCAGGAAACAGAATTGACTGAGATGCACTGGGCAGTATCTTGAGCTTAAGGAGCATCAGAGCGCAGCCCATAGTGACACACTTCCTCTAACAAGTCATACCCATTCCAATAAAGTCACCTCTCCTAAGAGGTCCTGCTCCATATGACCTTCAGACTACCTCCATGCCAAGACAGTGGCCAGCACCAGAAAGAAAGGAGATCAAAAAAAAAAAAAAAAAAAAAAAGGAAGAAACAGGTATGTTTTTGAGTGCCTGCACTGAGAAAAGAGTCTGGGAAAGACAAGTCATTGCCTCACAGGGGAGGTCAAGGTCAGTTAGCCTCTTTGTCAGTGCTGGGAGCTGAAGCCAGTTCTGTGGAAGAGCAGCCAGTGCTCTTAACAAGTGTGCTCAACTATTGTGGTTGAATAAGAGTCAGGATAAACTAATAGGCTGAACAGATGCTTATTCAGGGAGAAATAACTTACAAGCTAGACAGATGAACACCAGCAGGATCTACTGGATGCTGTCCTCTCCAAGCAAGAGAACTCTCCCGGTTTCTCCTCAGATCTAGTTCCCCAGGTCACTTCCACCCCTGTCTCCCACCCCCAATGGAGGCATGGTCAGTGCCACAGATGCTGACAAGGTGAATAGCTCACTACAGCCCCCTTCCACCCCAAAAATAAATCTTATAGAAAGGGAAAGTAGAACCCTTCCTTCTTTGGTATGATAACTCTGCTGAATTCCCTAAATCCTTTTCTGTAACCTTGACTGTCTAATGGGAGAGTGGCCACAAAGGAAACTTCTCCTTGCTGCAGCTTACCTAGCCCTCATCCTTTGTCCCAGCCCATTTCAAACATCATCTGGAGAGCACTGTTTCTTGGCGGAGTGCCTTGGGTGAGGGTTTGGGTGGTATGGACAAATCCCATCTCTTCTAGAGAGTTCTCTCCCCCATAAATTAGTGGGAGGCCCAGTCAGGATATAGAGCTGGGAAATAACCTGAATGGTCTTCTGCAACTCTCTAGTTAAACCAAAATGTTTCTTAGACTATTACTATTTTGATGATGAAAACTGTGTGGCTGCTAAGCCAATTCTACCTGAGATAAAGCGACCATTTTTGTCAGTATGGTTTAGATGAACCCTTATATGGTCAACAAAGCACGGTGCCTTTCTTTGATGAATGACACTGAATTTGCTTAAACAGTAATTTAACCTGATTATTATTAGTTCCAATGTATGGAACCATCTCTATAACTTAAGAAAAGCTCTGAAAACATGATGAGTATCACTATATAGGTTAAATGAATCATTCATTCAAAGCTGAAAAACTATTGCAACAGTTAAGTAATTCAACTATACAGGGCTGAAGCTGAATCTGTCCGTACTACATATTTTCCCATCAATAAATAACATAAGCTGCTTTTCCATCAGAAGAACCATCAGTACATACTAACATAGCACTTTGAACAGGGTTACCCCTTACAATTGTAGGGAATACAAAAGGATGCATTAATGCATATTGCAGCAGTCTATGAGCTGGAAACTGATTATCAATTTTGATCAAAAACTGAGTAAAAGCAATTGTGCATGAATCACTGTTTTGAAATAGCCAATCAACTTGCTTTGGTATAGAGAACATGGATTACATTTGGTTCCTTGCCAAAATATCTCCTAGACTCCATGTGGCATTTTTGCACCATAAGCTAAAGCTTCACAATGAGATTTAACACTTTGTCTGAAGAAACAGGTAAATGCAACCATAACAATGATCCCTCTTGCCCTTAAGACAGAAGTCAGACTATGCTGTGTGGGAAACACATAAGTATCCCATGGTTTTACATAGTCAATATAGCATATCTGTTGATGCTGGATTGAATTCTCTGATTGTAAGAGAACTTGTCTACTCTCTTCAGTTAGCTGTCTAGGTGAATTGGGATCACTATCTCCTTTCAGGATATGGCTTGAGTTTCAAATCAACAATAGG
Organism: Phodopus roborovskii; assembly: GCF_943737965.1. Classification (NCBI taxonomy): domain Eukaryota; kingdom Metazoa; phylum Chordata; class Mammalia; order Rodentia; family Cricetidae; genus Phodopus; species Phodopus roborovskii. The sequence goes on along the minus strand of NW_026126906.1, from coordinate 426 downwards.
TGCTTTTAAAAAAGGACGTAACCATTTAAATTTTTCTAACAACTCTGAAAATCATTCAATGATCATAAGCTATCTTTTCTAATTTCTAATTTTTTGAGGCCTAATTTCTTTAGGATTTAACACTAAGTCCCAAATACTTTGAAAACTTTCTACTATGGCTTGTAAAGTTTTCATTAGCTGACATGGTCTCATTTTGCATTTTCACTGATACCTTTCTAGGTGGAGGGCCAAACATGGCCTGCAGTTTCCTGAGGCCTCCTTTCAGCTAGCTTATCTCAAATCTTATAATAACCTCCATTCTTTCAATTTCTTTTTATCCACCAAAATTTAGGAAGATTTTGTATTCTCTCCTCTTCTAAACTCTTTTGAGCCATCCACTGATTCTCTGGCTCTCAGCCCACTCTGGCTTTGACCATTCCCTATTGT